>NC_056751.1:329653860-329953860 GCF_019279795.1 Protopterus annectens | reverse complement strand
TTTTGGTGTATTTGCTTTTTTGTTTGAGATATAACCTTGTATATTTGTAGATTTAATTGCTTCCCATTAGGGGGGCATCTGACATCTGGGACAAGAAAAACTGATGTAATGACATCGGCTACATGTTTTGTACCCCTGACAACCTGATGTCACGGAAGAAGAGACAGCAACCAACGTAGGACCCAAGACTTTGTTAATCAGACCAAAAGGTTGAATCTCCAAACAATGTGAAAAAACAGAATCCGGCACAATGAAGGCTGTCCGAAGTTGAAAGCAAGCAGCCAGTCGAGTTAGTTTGACAAAAGGTTTAATGTCCCAAAGTTAAAAACAAAACCAGCATGACCAAGTCTCAAAAAATACAAGTTGTGAATAATTCCATGTATCAACAGTTGAGCGCTTTCGTCTCCGCATTCAGAGACTTCATCAGAATGTGACCAATTCATTGTGCCGGATTCTGTTTTTTCACTTTGTTAATCAGGCCGACTGAGGGCTACTGCAAGCAGATAACCCAAATGTAATGACTGCAACAGTGAATACACTCGAACATCTACATTTATGGTAAGTGTACACAACTGTACTTTCTCATGAATAGATCTCTATCAGAGTACAAGGTACCTACCTTATGGAAAACATCCCATATCATACCTCTACACAAAGGAGGTAACTGCTTAGAACTCACTAACTACCGTCCAATTGCTATTCTGTCTCCCTTATCAAAAAAATTAGAGAGAGTTCACACTCAACTAATGCACTACCTGCAAAAAAACAATCTTCTGTCTAAATCACAACATGGCTTTAGACCCTCCCACAGCACCACCATAGCACTATTGTCTTTTACCAACAATGGACTACTCGTATCCTCCATATTTTTAGATTTATCCAAAGCTTTCGACATGGTTAACCACAATATGCTTCTTAATACTCTATCTACTCTAAATGTTAGCCCCCTCCTCGATCTCATGATTCAGAAACTATCTATCAGGATGCCAGCACCCAGTCTTATGGCAAAATCAGTTGCCCCCTCTGTTACCAGTTTCATTAGGAGTCCCTCAAGGCTCCATCCTTGGCCCTTGACTATTCTCTCTATTTACCAACCAGTTCTCTTCCTCCACACCCACTGTCTCAGTAGTACAATATGCTGATAACATCACCCTTATATGTGCCACCCCCACATTAAAAGAACTGCACACCCTAACCCAAAATAACTTTTCTTTAGCCGAAACCTGGTTCACTAACACCAAACTTATTCTTAATCCCCCCCCCCCAAAAAAAATACTTTTTTTCAGCCCATGCAAATCCCACTCTACAAACAATGATTTCAGCATCAGCTGCAAAGACAATACCCAGCTCACTCCAACCACCCACACTAAAATGTTAGGTATAGAAATAGACAACAACCTGACGTCTGACATCCACATAGCACAAACCATCAAGAAAGTTCGGTACTTACATGTTAGCTCAACCAGATTTCCAACGTGCCCTAATTCGTTATGTCGGTCCGAAAATATTAATGGTAAAAGGGGTGGTAAAGTACTAATTCTTAGTATTCTTACTATAACATGGCCATTTTTTTCATAAAAGTGTAAATTTAATTGAGAGCATAATACTGTCATCTGAAAATACGGCTAGACAGACATGCGCGGCATACATTACAGCAAGTTTAACACACTGAACACTACAAGTGAATGAACATGTTTCAGGATCGGACAGCAACCGCTGTTGACATTGTCCTTTGAGGTATGAAGATTAGAAAAAGTTCACAAACTGTTTCATGTCCAGTGTTGTTTAACCCATAGACAAGAAGTGAATGATGAACAAAATTGACAACTGCCATCGTTCTTTCAAAAAATTAACTCTTCTGCGACCATGACTGTTAAGCTTCTCAATGTACTATATAAGGCATGCTCATGTTCCATTGCAATGCAATCGCAGTACACCCAAGATATAAACAAGCATACCTAAACAGCAACAGTCTTTTTCTGACATTTAATTGATGACAGTCCAGAAAAGAAGATGTAGAGGTAAAGAAAACACACAAAACCACATTTTCACGCCATTTACGAACACATTTCAGGATCGGACAGCAGCCGCTATTGCCGTGAAAAATCTTGTTGTGATAACATGTAAGTACCGAAAGTTCACAAAAAGTTAGGACTCCTCTACCGGAGCAAGCAATTTTTCACTAGATACACCAAAACCACAATAGCTTGACACATCTCTTATCTATCCTCCTCTATGCATCCCCACTTCTGACTAATCTGCACAAGGCTGACTTAAACAAGCTAGAATCTTGTTATAACAAAATTGCCAGGTTCGCTACGGAAGCCGCATATAGGACCCACCACTGTTTATCACTTAAGCATCTTAACTGGTTGAGCTGCCTCAGTTACTGCAACTCAGTCAGTTGTCAATAGGAAAGTTATACTACTTTCCTGATAAAACGCCAGCACTCCAGAATCTAATTCAACCCTGTACTACTGCTAGAACCTTAAGATCTAGTAACTAGAACCTCCTAAATGTCATCAAATATAATAATGATGCTGGTAAATCTCTCTGTGGTTGCACTATTACTAAAGCCTGGAATATACTACCTAGCCACCTAACATCTAATAGTTCTACTATGCAATTTAAAAAAACTCTTGAAAACTCACTATACAAACAACTGGTTATGCTCTTGTTACTCCCTAGGGTGAATATGTACAAAGCAACTCTAATAATGATCCAACAAAGCAGTACTTAAATTTGTATCCACAGGTTTTCTTGCTTTACTTCCAATTTACTTCTCTCATACTCTTACCATCTATACTCCATAATTATAACTTATCAATCAGCAACCATTCAGCTATCTTTCATATCTGACAAAGTTGCAGTGTGTGAAATCCACATGACTTCCTTGAAACTATTGTCATATGGTTACTGTCATGTGCCATCGGTTCCCTATTAAGGCTGTTGTACAGGAACTATTCTGATAATACCTCAAAGAATGTTTCTATTTTTGCTATTTACTTCATAGTACTAAGAACTGTATGTTTTTAGCAACCATTACCCATTGCCTTAAACTATTATCATATGGTGATAGCTGTTTTGATTATACTGTATTTTTTTTTCTTTCAAACTATATATTGTGTTGAAATTTTCTTTATATATTGTATTATACTGGAGCTTTTCTCCCCGGGCCTCGCTGAAAATTGACCTTTTTCCGGTAAACATATGTAAAATAAAAATAAATAAATCTTGTACTTTAAACTTATTATTTCTTTTACTTCTATCCATTTAGCATCTTTGTTATGTTCCACAGGATCTTCATAGATACTTCTCCAAAATGTATCTATCTCTTTTTTTGGCGGTCTTTCAGTTCTTTTTATCTTGTTTCCCCAATTCTCTATAAAACTTTTTTGGGTCATCAATAAATTGCTTATTTTGTACTTTTTCTTTATATTTTTCTGCATGTCTTCTAAATTTTTCTGCCTGTGCTGAGATTTTTATTTTGTTATTTCCGATAGTTAATGATAGATCCTGATTTGTTCTAATACTGTGCATTGCTTTTATCATGTCTATCGTTCTTAGTATTTTTGTTAATCTGTTCCCTCTTGTATATTTCTCTAACAGTGACACTTCTTTTCTTAATTGCTTTATAGTTTTCTCTATTCGATACTTCCATGATGGTATTCAATTGCTCCCCTTCCTTTCCCTCACTACCCTTTGTTCTTTCGTAGAACTGTATCAGTTATTAATTTAGCTGCACAGTAATGTTTACTTCTGTTATATCACATAGATCTCTATGGACAGCCCTAATTACTGTGTTCATTTGTTTCATCAAACTGCTGACTTTTGGGGTTTTATTGACCTTCTGCAGTCAATTTCTTTCATTGATTTTAATATGTCTATGTCTATTAAATCAAGCAACTCTTCTCTTATCTCATTTTCTTCTAAACTGAGGACCACATTTTTTTGTTTTCCATTTCCTACAGGCATTCTATAGCATCTTCCTGTGGCACATTCTCTTCAGTTCCTTCCTGTGCCATATTTTGTTCTGTCATATGGGAATTCACTGGCCTGTCAGTCTTCAATATTGACTGCCTCAGAGTTTCCACAGATTCGTGTTCCTTTACTTGCTGTCCAGCTTCAAGTGAACATTTATATTTGTTTCCTGTGGAAGGCTCCAAAATGTCTTCATATGGCACCTGACCAATTGCTTCCCGTCCTACTGGTTTCACCTTAATTTGGATATCTATTTCTCTATCCTGTTGTGGTGCTTTCTGAATTAGATTTTCTACACTGAAGCCTTCACTTCGCAGGTACTCTGTTACCTCAGTTTATATTTCTTTAACTTCTCAATTACTTATCTCCTTTTCTACTTTTCCTCTTTTTCTTTTTTTTTGTATTGTAAAGTTTTACATCTGTCGATGTAACTGTGTTGATGTTAGTGAAGTCAGCATTTTGGAGGTTCGATGATAGTGAGTAGATGTGTGTGTGTATATGTATGTGTGTGTATATATATATATATATATATATATATATATATATATATATATATATATATATATATATATATATATATATATATATATATATATATATATATATATATATATATATATATACACACACACACACACACACACACACACACACACACACACACACACACACAAAATATAAAAACATATATGTATGTATGTATTTGTGTGTAAATTGGCATATTTGTATGCAAATGTCTATATTAAATATATATATATATATATATATATATATATATATATATATATATACACATATACACATACTCATACATATATATATATATATATATATATATATATATATATATATATATATATCCTACATATATAGGTATATGTACTGTGTTGTTGAATTTTTAACACACACTGAAAACAGTACCTTTTGATGCACTTTATTTACAGTGATGCGTTCAACATAAAATGGGAAAAAGCAGTGTAATTCTGCCATAGGAAAAAAAGATGATATGCTGTCTTACAGTTCTTATTTGTTGTCCAGCTTGGGTTAGGCTGGTCAGATTTGTCCATCCTTGGGTATCCGGTTCTTTCTAAGCATAGGCACATCCATGTTTATGATCCTATTTATTATGGTATCCCACTGAATATATCCACAGCCAGTGTCCTGGTACTCTAAGATTTCTTTCATCAGTTTTATTTCTGAGATTTCCTAAGTTTCTCCATTCCTGGATTCATAACTCCCTATAAATGAGAGACAAACATCTGTGCCATCTTGGGCCTTACTTTTAATGTCATCTCTACAAATGTCTAAGATTAGTCTCTGCTGCTGTATGCATTACTGTAATGTTTGGTATATATACTGCAACAATACATTTTACACCATACTAGATAGTCCATACACACCATTTCAAACAGCACATTACATAGCATTTTAATAACCTTTTAATATCATCATGCCACTATCTGTCTGCATACATATGTAGAAAGAGAGAGATTCATTCATCGAAATGCTATTCATTGAGTTGCAGTACCAAAGTATTTAATTGGAGTCTGTTACATTGATGAGTATATATGGCTGTTATATAGTTGTGTAGGTGAATGAGAACAGATAGTTGAATGCTGATTGCTTACACTTGAAAGGGATAGTATGTCTGTGATTACTGAGATCAGAAAACAGTAGGGTAAGGGAGGTGTACCTTTTCCCCTCTGTTGTGCAATCTAGTATTTATTGTAATTAAAACTGTAGGGATTAGGGTGTGTGTGTGGGGGGGGGCTTGTTGCCTCACTGCAAAACCACTGTTTTTATTAGTTTGAGGGTTTCCAGGACATTCAGTGATTGTGTGTACCAATGTAGAGAATCTCCATAAAGTGCACTTTGATGACTCTGTATGCATCATGCATGCACGCATTATATAAGGGTGACCTTACAACTTATTTAGGCACAGGGGTCACCATACCACTGATTCAAGCAGTTTATAAACCCATTAGTCTAACCGGTATTATATGTAAGGCTATGGAATAAATTATATCCAGACTTATATACACAGGTACAGCAAACTTGCTGGCTTTTAACCCACACTAGTGTGGCTTTGTCAATAGCAGATCCTGTCACCTTAACTTCATTCTTTTTTGAAAAGGTTACTAAAGCCATGGATAATGGTCACTCCATTCACACTTCCTGCCTTGACCTTGCCAAAGCCTTTGATACAATCCTTTACGCAGATATTATAGCTTAATATAAACCCGTGTGTCTGTTTGGTACCTAAGTGACTGGCTGAATTCAGTAGTGAAAGTTAATGTTACCTATGATGTTCCACATGGTTCAGTATTTAGCGTTGTGCCTTTTCAGCATCTATTTCTCTGATATGTCTAATGTTACAGGCTTCTGGTTTTCCAGGTTTGCTGATGACTACACATTAGGTGCAATCATCAGCTTACTTTCTGATGCACATTAACAAGGATTGACTGTGCTAACTCTTAATGTTCTAGGAGGTGTCTTAAGCTAAATGTTAAGAAATGTAGTGTGGCTCTGTTTGGTAAACAACATTTTCCCAACTCAAAACTAATATAGTCATCAGAGACATGGGCACATATGCTGACAAATCACTATTATCTTACCCTTATATCACCACAGCCAAGCATACCTGTACCCCCACCACCATGTGTGGGACTTTGCTTCTTCTACTTGCTTCTTACTTAAATACACTACCACCACAGAGTAGTCAGCAGCTCCATTAACTGTGCTATTTAAACTCACACATTTCATACATTTACTACAACAGTAGAGCATTAAACAACTGTATGAACTGTGGTGGTGAAAACAACATCATGTGTGAATTCACTAGAATATGCTACAGCATACACTACACAAGATTTCTAAATCTGTAACCTTTTTGCCATCTTGCTATTAAGTAATGATGAATATGCTGTGTGTGCATGATTTTAACAAGCTGATTCTTAGTGTTCATATAATGATTATCTATTATATGTATATATATATATATATATATATATATATATATATATATATGTGTCATCCTGAAAAGAGCGAAAGTTCAGAAGCATGAATTTCAAAACCTCGAATACCGGAGGTTCCACTGTGATTATGGATTCAGGTAAGTGTGTGTGTTAAGGGTTTTGGGTAGGGGCTGTGGTGTGTGCTAGTGTATTTTGTTGCTGTGATGTGTGTGTGTGTGTGTGTGTGTGTGTGTGTGTGTGCAAGCAGAATGCAGCTTTGGTGGTGTTGTGTGTCTGTTTGTGTTTAGTGCAACCTCAGAGGTAGAATATTTAAGTAGGGGGGTGTGGGGGGCACAGCCCCTCACATGGGTGTACTTTCCCCCCTGCATTTATGTAGTGGAGAGCTTGTGCTTATGTGTGGGGAGGACGGTGTGTGTGTGTGTGTGTGTGTGTGTGTGTGTGTGTGTGTGTGTGTGTGTGTGCGCAGTAGTAGCACGAAATTCAAAATCTCCAATGTGCGAGATTTTGAATTTCGCACTTCTGAGTTTTCTGTGTTGCAAAAATTCGACTTTATAGCTTCGAAATACTGAATTTTGACATTTCAGTATTTCGAGGATATAAAGTAAATCCACAAATATATATATATATATATATATATATATACACACACACACACACACACACACACACACACACACACACACACACACGTGTATGTGTGTATATGTGTGTTAAAATGTATATTTATTCTTCCAGTTCATGAATTCTTGATAACTACAAATATATGTAATGTGGAGTTTTTCTCCCCATCCCTTTGTTGAAAAGAAGCTTTGCATAGTCAGATATTTCTGGTGACGAAAGACAAATAAATAGAGAGAGAAACAGGTAAACCATTCAGTCAATAAATTAATAAATTGCACTTAGTCTTCCATGCTCCACTGAACACATTTAGTTACTTTAAATCTTTATTGATCATAGAAAGGCTAATGGCTCTAGGGCTCTTACAAGCCTAGCCAAGTTCACCCCTTGTTTCCACGAGATTGATGAAGCATACCTGCAGATCTAGAAATCAGTCTTTTTCAGTGCCTCTGAATAACCTCTAGCATTTCATTATTTCCTTTATTAATAGCTGTAGTAAGAATCTTTGTGTTCAACATCTTTGTATCATGTATAGTAAGGGTTAAAATGTGAAATTGCATTGCAAGCAAAGAAGCAAGTTAAAATAAGCTGTTTTTCTTGTAAAGAATTTGCTGACCAAAGAGGAATGCACAGATGTTACCTTGGTCCAGGCACAAGCTTATCTTGTGACTGACCTCTGACCATCTAAGGCTCCAGTATGTGAATTTATAGTCTTGACTGAAATTCCTTGTCTGGTAACCAGTTGCTGTTTACGTGTTGAGAAGGGTATAAAAACCCATGTGAAGTGTACAGAAATTAGACTGCTGACATACCATGTACTTTGTAGCATGTCTCCATGCATGTAAAATAAACCTTTTTGCTTATTTTTATCTGCGTGATTCTTCCAGTATATGTTGAGTATTAAAATCTTTTGACATTTCTGGCGCCCAAGAACGTGGGGCCACCTCTTCACGGTACGAATCGCATAAGAGGGACTGAAAAACCTGTACAGGAGGGGAGAACGAATCTTGGGCTCCCTTGAACGGAAAGACCTCCGACAAAGAAGTCGTAAGTAGAGGCCAGTCACTCTTAGATTCGATCCATGGGACGGTGACGAACGGGGTGGAAAAACCGCAGAAAGGTAAGCGTAACATTTTTTTTCTTTCTTTTTGTATTGTTCTCTTTTTAAAAGAACAAAGGGACTAGTCATAAGGGAATCGTCTTTTGTTTAAATTTTACAAAAGACCGGTAGAGATCTCAGGAAAAGGAAAACGTTTTTCTTTTAAATAAGAAAAATGGGAATAGGAAGCAGTTGTTGTGCTAGTACGGGCTGCTTAAATAAAAGGACTGATGATGAGGAATATATGTTTAAATTACATCCAAAAGGAAAAAAAAAATACATAAAAAATGAAAGACAAATTATGGATTTAGTGGTAACTTAAATAGATCAGAATGTCAAAATTTGGTGAGAGATCTGCGTAGGGACGCAGGAGGCAAAGTTAAAAATCAAGTAAAGGTGGGATTCCCTCAAGCACAGAAATGGTTAAAAGAAGCTAATAAGAGGCATAGGGAACAATTTTCGAATAAGGAAAGTGGTGGCTCGAGTGCAAAAGGTGCATTTTTTGTCCATAAAGAAGATGACGAGACATCTGTTGTCTGTCGTAAACCGACAGCCCCACCCTTGTATCCAGAAGTCCCTAAAGAAATGGTCGGTCCACCCCAGTATCAGGAAAAAGAACCAGAAAATCAAGAAAAATGTCCTCCGTAGTTTTACAGGAGGCAGAGAAGCAGGGAAAAATACCCTCTGTAGTTTTACAAAAAACAAGCAGAGGAGACTCTGGAACTACGTAACCGTAGTATAGACAAATCAGAGTAAAAACAAAAAGAAGCTAAAGTACATACCCTGTCCATAGACTCATATCCCCTTACATGCAGAAAAATATCTTGAGGAAAAGAAAAGAAAACAGGCTCAAACCTTTACGGTGAGCGCGGATGAAACACTTATGTTAATGTAAGCTCCGTCCAACAGAGGTAGAGGAAGGGGACGGGGCAGAGGCAGAGGGAGAGGGAATGTAGGACATTTTGAAGATTACGAAGGCAGACAAAAGAGGGGGAAATGTTTTAAATGCAGTAAGAAGGGGCATTTCGCAAGAGATTGCCGGAATCCTGGGAAATCCAGTGCTGCTCCAGATCATAGTTCAGCATGACTATATGATGGCAGCACGGATGAACCGGACCCAGGTGCTGAGGTCGACTGGCAAGAGTCAGTAATACAGAATGAGGATGATTTTGAGGATGTGAATAAAGAAGGTAAAAGGGAATGTGCAGGATGGGAACATGAGATAACTGATTTTTCAGAAAAAGGTGAATATCAGGTTGTTAGCCTGACAGCTCTAGATATGACTATGCAGTTAGAAGTGCAACCGGTAATCATATTACAGGTTAAAGGGAGGGACGTAGAATTTCTATGTGACTCAGGGGTTTCTAGGACCTTATTGAAACACACTGCAGTGCCGTCTAATGTGACTACTGATGACTATGTATTAGTCAAAGCGGCCGACGGCTGTATTTGTAAGGAACCTTTGTCTAAACCTTTATGGTTTATGGACCCTGAAACTAATCAAACTATTAGATTTCGGGTGGTTGTCTCTCGGATTTGCCCTGTTAACTTATTAGGAAGGGATTTGATGCATGTTTTTAGAATAGCAGCAGTACCAACTGCATCAGGAATCTTGGCTAAGCGTATGAAAATCCAGGATGAAATGTTGCAGGTAGGGCACAAGGGGATTTACATTACTGGTATAGTAATGATCTCATCGAAACAGGACCACAAAGTGTGGCCAATGAGTTAACTAACCTAGCTTTGAGCAAATATAGTACGGCTATTCAGTTACCAGAGGCTGCCAAACAACTACACTGTACAATGTATTACAGGAAAAGCGTGGGACCTGATCCCAAGTATGAGGAACAATTTTTTAAACACAAGGTGACCAGGATCCTATTACAAAATCTTTATTGGGACAGGGCAGGGAACTCCGCAGTTACTCGTAGTCTCACAAGAGACATGCAACAGCTTTTTCAAAATGCCTCAATCCCACATGCATCTGTGACTAGGGAAG
The DNA here is from genome assembly GCF_019279795.1 of Protopterus annectens. NCBI lineage: Eukaryota > Metazoa > Chordata > Ceratodontiformes > Protopteridae > Protopterus > Protopterus annectens. The sequence goes on along the minus strand of NC_056751.1, from coordinate 329,943,188 downwards.
AACAAACGGCATGGTATATAGTTGGGAAAAAAGTTACCGATTGGTCAAAGATGACACCGGGACAGCTGGTAGGTAAGGGGGTTCAGGTACAGAAGTTAAATTGGGTGACCCAGGTCAGACCAACTGTACATCTTCGAGAAGATCGGTTAACACCGACAGGAGGCATGCCATCCTGACTATGCTTTCTGACCCCACAAAAAGAATTAAAACTACAGTCAGTACCAAAATCCTTATGGTCCCTAGGACAGCACGACATTGGGCTAATGAAAACAGCAGGACAGGTTAAAATAACTCCAAAATCCGATTTTAGACCTCATAAGCGTCAGTATCCATTAAGCAAAAAGGCAGAAGGCGGCATTTTTCCAGTGATTACGGCTCTACTGAGAGCTGGGGTTTTAATTCCATGTACAGATTCACTGTGTAACACACCCTTGTTCCCAGTAAGGAAACCGGGCGGGACATGGAGAATGGTACAGGATCTGCAGGCTGTAAATGCTGCTGTAGTGCCAAGGGCTCCTATGGTCCCAGATCCATCTGTTTTGTTAAATGATATCCTTCCCACGGATAAGTATTTTTCTGTTATTAACATTAGTAACGCATTATTTTCTATTCCCCTACAGGAAGATAGTAGGTTTTGGTTCGCTTTTACGTTTATGAGCAAGCGGTACACATACACACGACTGCTGCAGGGATATTGTGAAAGCCCTACAATCTTTTCGCAAGAAATGTCGACAAACCTGGCACAGTTTCAACCAGAGCATGGCTGTCATCTACTATTGTACGTGGACGACATCTTACTGGCTGCACCCACGGAGGCTGTCTGTGAGTCCGAAACTATTCGGTTATTGCATTTTTTGGCGAAAGAGGGACATAAGGTAAATAAATCTAAATTACAATTTTGTAAAACTGAAGTACGGTATCTAGGCTATACCATTTCAATTGCTGGTAGACAACTAGATAACTGTAGAAAAGAAGCCATTTTACAGGCACCAATGCCCAGCACAAAAAAAGAAATGATGTCATTTTTAGGAATAACAAATTTTTGTCGTAGATGGATTCCCAACTATGCAGAGGAAGTAAGTCCACATTCGAAACTTATTTTTGCACTTCCCATGGCAGCACATGACGTGCTGCAATGGACGGATAAGGCAATACAGGCATTTACTAGGGTAAAACAATTGATAGCAGGATCTGCAACACTTAGCTTCCCTGACTATACAAAACCCTTTGTTCAGACAGTAGATTGTAAGCAAGGCTTTATGACATCGGTTCAGTTGCAAACCTATGGAAATAAGTTGAGACCATTAGCTTTTTATTCTAGTAAATTGGACACAGTGGCACGATCATTGCCACACTGTGTACAGGCAGTAGTTGCAGCCGCACAGGTTGTGCAAGCGTCTGCGACCCTAGTTTTGTTTCATGACCTTACCTTACGAGTACCGCACTCTGTCGCGGTAATACTACTACAGGATAAAGTTACCTTTCTCTCTCCTAGCAGACACTTATCCTGCATGACAACGTTACTATCACAACCACACATGACCATTGAGCGATGCACCACTCTTAACCCAACCACGCTGTTACCTACAGCTGACGATGGTGCCCCTCACGTGTGTTTAGATTTGATACACTTTAATGTCTTACCAAGACCAGACCTTAAGGACCAACCTTTGGCAAATTCAGATTGGACCCTGTTTGTAGATGGGTCAGCATGTAAAAATGAGGCAGGCATTACACAACTGGGTTATGCAGTCACAACTGAGACTACGGTACTAGAGGCAAGACCCCTCCCCAGGAACCTGTCCGCACAAGCAGCCAAATTGATTGCTTTGTTCAGAGCATGCACCATTTCCAAGGATAAGGCAGTTACTATCTACACAGATAGTCAGTATGCTTTTTCCACGGTCCATGCCTTTGCACAGCAATGGAAAAATAGGGGAATGGTTACGGCCTCAGGAAAGGAAATAACCCACAAGGATTTAATCCTTAGCCTCTTACAAGCTGTCCAACTGCCACGGGGACTGGCCATCTGCAAGTGCGCAGCGCACACAAATGCCAAGGATCCAGTACTACTTGGAAATGCACTGACTAACAAAGCTGCAAAAAGTGCAGCCTTAACTTCTACTTTTGCACTCGAGACCACACAGAAGGAACTTCACCCTACAGATAAATTTGATCTACAAACTTTACAGGTAATGCAGGAGGTTAGTACAGTTCAGGAAAAACAGCGATGGATTAAATATGGGGCTATTCAAAAGCAGGGAGTTTTTGTAGGTCCAAATGATAAGTATGTCTTACCAACAAACCTTTTTAGGTATGCCTCATTAGTGACGCATGGCCCATCTCATCTGGGCCCTGCTGCTATGGTTCAAATGATCCAGCAAATTTTCTGGACCAAGGGCTTTATAGCATACGCTAAACAATTTTGTTTATCGTGCCTGCTTTGTGCACAATACCATGGTGGTCGGGTGCGGATCACCCCAGCAGCTTTTCCGCTGCCTCCATATCCATTTCACACAATCTGCATAGATTTTATTGAACTAACTCCTGTTCAACGGAAGCAATTTGTGTTAGTCATTATTGACGCTTTTACAAAATGGGTTGAAGCTTTTCCGGTAGCACACCCAGATGCACTGTCGGTAGCCAAGGCCCTTACAAATAACATTATCCCTCATTTTGGGCTACCTACATGCATCTATTCTGATAATGGCACACATTTCGTAAACCAAGTTATTCAAAAGCTGGCCGCCGTTTTTCAGATAGAGTTAAAACACCATTGTGCCTACCACCCACAGTCAGCAGGGTTGGTTGAACGCCATAATGGCATTCTCAAAGGCAAGTTACGTAAACTCATGGCCAAGACACATCAGTCTTGGATAAACTGCTTACCTCTGGCACTCCTGTCCATGCGTACCACTCCCACCTCAAAAGGGGTCACACCATTTGAACTATTATACGGGAGACCTTATTACGTCCCGCAGTGGCAAAATCTTTTGCCTGCGGAACGTGAGGGGGGTGAAGAGATAGCAGATTACATGAGGAAATTGCTGACCAGGACTAACACCTCTTTAATGAATGATTGCTTTTCAGATCAGAAGAGCAACATGATCCTGGAAGTGAAACCCGGGAACTGGGTTTGGATTAAAATTGTCAAGAGGAAAACCTGGGCCTCGCCTAAGTGGGAAGGTCCATACCAGGTTTTGATCGCAACACCTACAGCAATCCGAATCAAAGAACGAACATCATGGATCCATCTGACACACTGTAAACTGGTAAAACAGTTTGAACTGGACAAAAACTTGAGTTCCCCTGAGGAACACTGATTAGTAGTAGTCTTGTTTTGTATGAGTATCTGACTATTGTAGCAATGCAGAAAAATACAGGAAGGGAGCAGCCCTTCCCACAAAAGCATTCCAAAATAATTTTGTTGTTAATAAGTGTGATTGTTACTTTTCTGTTTTGGCCGTTTTTATTTTCAAACAAGACTAGCCAAGTAAAGAGAGATGATGCATATGCCCTGTCTTTTAATGTTTCAAATTGTTGGATATGCACGGCTATCCCTACTGTACATGGCGATCTAATGTTAGGTACAGTCCCTTTGGGGGCAAATGATACATGGACTAATTTACTATTTGAAACTTCAAATGTAGCCTTAAAGGACAAAATAGCATTACCCCTCATGGGTCGCCAGAATGGAACTGTAAGGTTGGATGGAGTCAGTGTAATGTAACAATAATTCATGACTGTACAATAGATGGGCACTGTGCAACGAGTGCTTGTTAATAGTACAGGGCTTATTAATGGCACAAGTTTTTTTAAAAAAATGTTATCTGTGTATGATCTTTTGTTTAAAGGGCTGCAAGACAAAGGAAATCACTCTGTTCCAGTCAATATTACACTTAAAGTAAATAATTGTTATTTTATCTGTGGTAGAAAAGCATACAAATGGTTACCAAGGAATTGGTCAGGCAGTTGCTTTTTGGGTTATTTAGCACCAGCTATAAGACATACATTTTCTCTTCCCCAAGGTAAAATACGAAATGTACGTGCTGTTAATAAACCTGTTAATCCCGTAGGTAACGTTGATGCATCCTGGATCTATCAACACGATTTGGCCCATAGTAGCAGCAAGGGGCTATCACACATGGACTTGGGCGATAATGTTATTTCCTGGGCTGGTATTTTTCCAGCGTATGGGACAGTAAAATCCATTTAGGAGCTCAGAAAACTGTCAAAACTGTTAAAAACCCTGAGCAATGCAACTTTTTCTGTGCTAGAATCGATGACGGATGAGTTAACTGCAATGAGGACTGTAGTATTGCAGAATCGTATGGCGCTCGACTTCCCCCTAGTGGCGAAAAGATGTACTTGCGAGTGTTGTCCGTTCATTCCAGACAACGAATATGACATTAACAGCCATCTGGAGATCCTACAACAAGTTTCTGAACTTACAAAACCAGGACAAAATCCATTAACTGACTTTTTCCAAAATTGGTTTGGAAATTGGGGAACAGTACTTATGAATGTCTTAATTGCTATATGTGTTGGTGCCATTATATTCCTACTGTTGGGTTGTTGTTGCATTCCTTGCATCCGAATGATAATATCAAGTGTATTGTCTGTCAATGCAACTAAAGCTTATTATTCTGAATATACAGAACACGAGTCATGCGAAAACCTGTATGAATAAAATGTATTACTGGTGATACAAAGTGTTGTAAGGGGGGAAATGTAGTAAGAATCTTTGTGTTCAACATCTTTGTATCATGTATAGTAAGGGTTAAAATGTGAAATTGCATTGCAAGCAAAGAAGCAAGTTAAAATAAGCTGTTTTTCTTGTAAAGAATTTGCTGACCAAAGAGGAATGCACAGATGTTACCTTGGTCCAGGCACAAGCTTATCTTGTTGACTGACCTCTGACCATCTAAGGCTCCAGTATGTGAATTTATAGCCTTGACCGAAATTCCTTGTCTGGTAACCAGTTACTGTGTACGTGTTGAGAAGGGTATAAAAACCCATGTGAAGTGTACAGAAATTAGACTGCTGACATACCATGTACTTTGTAGCATGTCTCCATGCATGTAAAATAAACCTTTTTTCTTATTTTTATCTGCGTGATTCTTCCAGTATTAAATTCTTTTGACAATAGCTAACTGTGAAATTTCTGATAATTGTACAGCTGGTTTAAGTATTGATTTTAACATTTAAATAATTATAGACTTCTATCATTCTTGAAGCTATATCTCATTCATTACTTATTATAGATCAAAGATAATTCAGAAAGGTAATTCATGGGACAGCTTCCTGAGTAATTAGATTAAATGGTATTTTCTATTGTATAATAACTGAGTGGAATACAGTTGTCATTTATAATGACATTCACATTTTATGACTAAGAGATAATTTATTTACTACCATTCAGCGCAAGTGTACTCTGTTATTACTTTTTACTAGATGTGTCATCACGGTTTACCAAAACTGGTTCCCATCAAAATGTATTGAAACTGTTTATTGGAATATCATTAGAGGATGAAACTGTCACTGAGACATGGTGTAAAGCCGTGGGGAGCATACCAATAGTGCAAGGTTGTATATAATGTCTTTCACACATTTAGGCCAGCTACTTCACAGGCAGGGACTGAAGGTGGAGGTGTCTCTGTTTACATTAAAAATAAATATACTTCAAGGCTGGTCATACAGGACAATGCACTTGAGCTGCTCCATGTTCAAATCACCGTAGGTAAAATCCAATAGCACTTCCTTGCAAGCTGTAGGTCCCCCTATATGACCCAGGAAACCCATACCATGTATTTAAACTTATTAGAAACACTAACCATCCAACCCAATACCATATTCATGGGTGACTTTAATTACCCCACTGTTAACTGGGAATCCCATACAACACCAAACGTACATGCACAGAGATTCATGGATTTTGTAAACACAAACTCCCTACACCAGATAGTCAGTACACCAACCAGGGGTGCAACCATACTAGATCTGGTCTTCACTAATATGGGAGACTGCTGCACGCTCCCTACTGTAATGCCTTCCCTGGTAAGGTCAGACCACAAAATGGTCTCCTTTGAAGTAAAAATAAAACCAGCACCCCCAGCTAAACCTGGAATATTCAGAAACTATTCTAAGGCTAACCTCCTGCTATTAAGTGAGAACCTGGCAACGTTTCAAGCCTCCATAAACCCTGAGAACACTTCTGTCTATGCAGAACTATTCACAGAAACCCTGTATAAGCATGTTAATGGCTGCATAGAGGCAGCTGTACCCACCAGGAAGAAGTACAGAACTAACTCAAAAAAACAAGCCACCCTGGTGGAATCACAAAAGCAATCAGCTGTATAACAGGAGAAAGAACATCATGGCAAAAATTAGGAGGTGAGCACCCAGCAGGAAAAAAGTGCTCTTGTCAAACTAAACTAACAACTCAGAGGATAAAGTCTACCAAAGCCAAATTTGAGTTAAGTTTGGCGTCCCAGGCCAAGGACAACCACAAAGCATTCTTTAGCTATGTCAGCAACCTCAAAGGCAGTACACAATTGTGTGCAGAGCTCATTATAAATGGAGTTACCTATACTGAGCCAGAAGATATAGCAAAGCTCCTAGCTGATAAATTCAGCTCCAACTTTACTCCTGTCTCCCCCTCAACCTTCCCTCAGGAAATATCATCAAATATAACTTACCCTACTATCACTAGGAAATTGGTCCTTAATGCTCTGTCTAAGGCCAAGAACAGTGCCTCAGTGGGCCCAGACAGTATCCCAGGATGCCTTCTAAATAGCATGAAACATGACCTATCAGGGCGTCTGAAAGTACTATTTAACTTTATCCTCTTATCAGGCTTCATGCCTCATGAATGGAGAAAGGCAACAGTCATCCCTCTGCACATAGGTGGGCCATCTACAGACCCTGGAAAGTACAGACCCATAAGTCTCACTAGTCTTATATGTAAAGGCATGGAAAGAATTATCATGAAGATGATAACCAGAGATATAGTAAACCTCCTGACAGTGGACCCACACCAGTTTGGTTTCATCAAGGGCAGGGCATGCCTGCTCATCCTGGTGGACTTTGAGAAGGTCACCAAAGCAATGGATGAGGGCAGAATTGTTCACACTGCCTACCTTGACCTGGCCAAGGCATTTGACACAGTACCCCACTCAGGCATTGTTGACAAATGCAAGAGGTTAGGTACAAACCCATATGTCACCCGGTGGTTAGCCAACTGGCCCATAGACAGGACCCAGGAAGTTAGAATTCTGGAGTCCACCACTACAAGGTGGCTGGTCACAAGTGGAGTCCCTCAGGAATCAGTCCTTGGACTGTCCTTTTTGTCAATTACTTCTCAGAAGTCAAGGCTAATGTCAGTAGTCTCTGGCCGACTAAATTTGCAGATGATTGCAAATTAGGAGCTGCCATTGAATGTCACACTTACACAGATGTTCTCCAGGAGAGGCTAACACAGACAAACAACTGGAGTTAGAGCCATGGACTAAAACTAAATGCCAGGAAATGCATAATAGTATCCTTTGGGAAGTCATGCATCCCTGGTAGCTATCATGCTGACAGCACACCCCTTAGAGATGACCCAATGTCTGAACTGTCTGCAAACAACTAAAGTTAACTTTGAACCTAACACCACTCTTAAGTATTCAACTGCGGTACCACCTTTATCATTCTTATAAGAAAAGCGCAGTCCGAGTCTGAACTGTCTGCAAACAACTGAAGTTAACTTTGAGTATGTGTCTACCTGTTTGAGCCAATATTCATTTTCCCCTGGAGAGCACTCTGCTTTGACTTGTAAGCAGCCCCCCCACAACACTCTTCGTCCACTTTCTCTCTTATTCCCTTTTGTTCGCAGATAGTATCCATAATCTGATCAGTACTGTGTGTTTGTTAATTTAAACTGAGACCACAGTGGCCTACTGATACAAGGTTATCCTGTTTTTCCACCTGAAAATGGTTAGGAAATGACTTACAGTTTCAGAACAGTCCTTGGTCAGTTGTGATTGTTTCTCAAACACTAACTTGTCTTTGCTTTGGCTCATTAGCAGCAGTACAAAGAACTGCCTGCTCACACCCTTGTTCTCTCTTCCCCCTTCCCTGTTTATTACCTTAAGACAATCCCAAAGTTAATAAATATTACCTGTGGCAGGCACCATTTTTTAAAACTACAATCACCCTTGTCGCTATCATATGTTCATTCATCAATTAACTCTGTTACCTGATTGTTTCCAGCCCCCTCATAAGAGCAACTAACAGGGTCTCTACCCGCTTCGCTTCCCACCCAGTGGTCCCACCTTTATTACACTCACAAACCCCTCCCATCTTTCCAGTAGCCAACCACAGCGCTAACCCAACACTACCTCCTCCATCTTCCCACTACCATCACACCTCCTCAACTAACATGTACAAGCATACCTTACCTATGTTCACTGCATGCACTCTCCTTGCATATCTTACAACCTACCAAGGCTCTATCATTCCCGGACTCAACTACTACCACTGTACTACTACTCACACCACCACTCATGTCTCACCCTCACTCAACTCCCCTCCCACCAACTCAAGAACCATCCCTATGCACCCCCCACATATTCTACCAACTATATTACTCAAACATAAAGCATCCCTACAACTTAACATATTAACCCTCCCACCATACCTATTACCCAAAGAACACAATCATAAAGTTTCCCTTATAGACAAACACATTCAAAAACTGAGAAAACTAATAACCTCATGCATATCAAAACTAGCCGTAAGTGGAGATATCCACCCCAACCCTGGCCCTACCGTCTCCAACCCCAATCCTCATAATCAGACTAGAAACCACAACTTCTCCCATATTACAGACAATAGAAAGCCAAATGACTTCCTTCTACTAAGCCTAAATATTAGAAGTATATCCAACAAAGTCCATGAACTCCATGCCACCATAGACTTGTACTCCCCAGATATAGTCATCCTGACAGAAACCTGGCTAAAACCTCACATTACCAGTAAGCAAATACTCCCTACAGGTTATGGCATACTAAGAGTAGACCGGCTAAACAAGAAAGGAGACGTTGTAGCTATAGTATTTAAACAGCATTTAAACATCCAGATCTTAAAATCATCAGCTCCACAAATAGGCAATGAAGAAATAATATATACCAACCTCAAAACAAAACCATCAACATAATTGGATGCTACTTCCCACCTGGCCAAAATATCCCTCCACTAGAAAACCTCCTCAGCTGGTCTACCCACCATCTCCCCCAAGAATCTATCATTTTAGGTGATTTCAATATTGACTGGCAATCCTGTTCTGGCAACCATCCAACTCATGATGTAAACCTTCATGGCTTCACCCAACTAGTCCAGTCGCCAACCAGGATAAATAAAAACTCCAGCAAGCACACTACCCTGGACTGGATACTAGTCAGTAAGAGCCCCCAGTCATATATAACAGGCTGCTTATCAGATAGCCTCAGTGATCACTCCCCAACATTCCTACTGAAACAATACCTATACCAAGCTAAACCTGTCGTCTACTGTCAGATACATAAAAAAATAAACTTTAACCTACTCACATTCATCTCATCCCTCAAAGAATGTAACTGGCATCCTCTAAAGTACCTCAGTCTTGATGACGCAGTTGAATTTTTTAATACTACCTTCCTGAGCATCCTTAATTACCATGCCCCCATAAGACTTTCCAGAATCAAAGCACAACCCTCCCCATGGCTACAGAAAACCAATAAGTCAGAAATGAAAAACAGGGATAAAGCCTGGGAGCACTGGCACAAAACCAAGACCCTCTCAACTAGACAGAAATTCCTAGAACTACGCAATAGAGTCAAAAAGCTAATAAAACAGGACAAATTCCAATACTACCAGTCTGCCCTAGACTTCTCCGAACACAGCCCCAAACAATTCTGGTCCTCCATAAACTCCATCCTCCACCCAGGTAAAGTCAGTACTGCTCCTCCTAACATCCCTCACTCCTCAGAAAATATTGCTACCTCATTCAACACACACTTCACACAAACCATACTATCACTAGCTAAACAACACAACCCCCTCCCCTCCAACCCACACCTTCAACTACTAATCTCCCCACTGCCTTCTCTTTTTCTCCTGTACATACCTTCCAACATAAAAAAAACTCTTAACTAAACTTAAACCCACCAAATTAGCAGCAGACAACCTCCCAAGTGAATACCTACAAAGCGCAGCTGATGCTCTGTCCTACCCAGTATCCATCTTGATTAACCGATCTCTGCCAGAAAGTTATGTTCCCACACTGTGGAAAGTATTAGATATAATTCCCCTCCACAAAGGCGGACCCTCCACAGAACTAACCAGTTACCGCCCCATAGCTATTCTTTCTCCACTCTCCAAAATACTAGAGAGATGCATACACTCTCAGGTCTCAGACTACCTCCTTACTAACAACCTCCTTTCCAATACTCAGCATGGTTTCCGACCAAACCATAGCACCACCACTGCCTTACTCTCCTTTACTAACACTATCCTTCAGCATAAAAACAATGACTATCTCTCCTCTGCTACTTTCCTAGACCTATCCAAAGCATTTGACATGGTCCCACACAAACAACATATCTCTGTCCTCAATAACCTATCCTTCTCACAATCAGTCACCAACTGGTTTCAGAGTTACCTGTCTGACCGCCAACAATCCATTGTATGGCAGAATGACATATCTCCCCAACTACCTGTCTCCATAGGGGTTCCCCAAGGATCCATCCTTGGACCCCTACTCTTCTCTGTTTTCACAAATAATCTAGCCTCTGCCACCACACATGGCACACTCATACAATATGCAGATGACTCGGCCATCATCTGCTCAGCCCAGTCCCTACCCAAACTGCAAAAAGTCACACAGGAAGCCTTCTCCTCTGTTGAAACTTGGTTATCCGATACCCAGTTAATACTCAACCCAAACAAAACTAAACTACTCATCTTCCAACCCACCAAACATACTCAAAAGAACTCTCACTTTAACATCACAGCAAAAGACAACACCACTATATACCCAACTGAACACACCAAATTGCTAGTAGTGGAAATAGACAATAAACTAAAATTTGACATTCTCATATCCATGACCATAAAAAAAGTCCACAAAAAACTAGGAGCGTTGTACAGAAATAAGCATATTCTCACCAAAGCAGCAAAGATTTCAATAGCAAATTCCCACCTTATCGCCACCCTACTTTATGCCTCTCCAATATATACCAACCTAAGGCAATGCATCTAAACAAGCTAGAGACCTGCTACAACAAAATTGCCAAATTCGCCACAGGGGCATCCTACCGTAGTCACCACTGTCTCTCACTTGCTGAACTGGGCTGGCTTGAACTCCCTCACCTCCTTCAATGGTATCAACTCTCACTCGCCCACAAACTAGTAAACCATCCACTAAATGTCCCATCCCTCCAGAATCTACTCCAACCCCATCGCACCACCAGACCACTAAGATCCAGCAACAACAATCACTTGCAGATCACTAAAGCCAATAACTCTGCTGGTGAAGCACTATTCTCCTGCACCATAGCCAAATTATGGAACTCCCTCCCACCCACAATTACCTCCATACCATCATGCACCCACTTCAAAACTTTACTAAAAGCACACCTAAAAACATGCTGGCTATGCCCTTGCAACTCCCACTCTAATATCACCCACCCCATCCAACCACTACCTTTCTTTCCACTCCACTAACTACCTTGATTATAGCAAGCTCAGATGCTCATAAGCCTAGTACTTGTACAGCAGGAACTTCTTATTTTAACATTTGTTAATGTCTGTTATGTACTTCACAGATAAAGATTCTAGCTGTCTACTGATGTACTATGTTCTTCATCTGTAAATATGTTGTAAGTAATTGCTATGTAAATTGTTAATCGCTATGTAATCCAATGTAACTACTGTCTGTTTATTTTAACTGTGGAGCTTTTCTCCCCGGGCCTCTGCTGAAAATGGACCTATGTCCAGTCGGACACTCCCGGTCAACAAATATAAATAAATAAATGTTCAGGGACTTAGGGGCACACACAGATAGTAATCTACCCTTTGATCATCGTGTGTCTGCAGTGATGAGGAAATCATTCTATGCTGCGCAACTTATAAACAAAGGTATGGCATCTAAGTCCAAGGAAGTCATTGTTCCACTGTATCTGGCATTCATCAGACTTGTCATTGAGTACAATATCCCCTTTGGTTTGTACCTAACCAGCCATGTCCAACAATTGGAACATCCACAGAGGTTCCTCACTAAAATAATACAGGGCATATGTAATATTTCCTCTGCAGACCACCTCAAGGCCCTTTCCCTCCATTCTGCCTCCTACAGGCTTTTGAGGGGAGATCTATGCCTTACATACAGGGCATTATCAGACCCTACTCTGATGGACATCCTGCATATCCACAAAACAGACAACACCAGTTTTACTCATTCTAAAGACTTAAACCTTGTCTGTGATATAAATAGGACCTGCCAGAGAGAAAGGTATGTATCCAAGAGACTACCCCATCTATGGAACAGGCTTCCCATCCATGTGAAGCAGAGTTCCTCCCTAATCCAATTCAAGTGCAACTTGGACAATTGGATGGGAAAATGGAAAGTCATCCCTGGTTTGGCACCTGTGTCTCTAATGGACACAGGTAACCTGTAAATGGTTCATCTCCCAGGCCCATGTTTACACTTATCAAGGGTATCAGAACTTGTCACAGATTTGGGATGCATGGCTAGGCTTAAAAAGGCCCTTGTGGTCTTTAGCCTAGTAAACACCTATGGACCTATAAACCTGCCCATTGTGTAGTTATAACTGTATTAACTATGATGGAATTTATTACCATTTCAAAATTTTCCTGTAAGAGAAATTGGAATTTTTTACATCTATAGCAGTAGCAACATATAAAGGCATACTAACTGGTATAAAACATAATATAACATGAGGTGATTTGTTAACCATACCATTCTAAGGAAAAACTATGCCATTGCTTATGATGATGACTATATTCAGTTACCGTGTTAACTGACCTTAATATATATGTGTGTGTGTGTGTGTGTGTTCTTATGGTCGAGACCATAAAATCGAATTTTTGAAGCTTCAAACTGTTTAAATAGAGATCGTCATACAGTGCGGAATGGTATATTTACCATTTTCCTCACTGTAGTGCGATCTCAGAGTTGGTATATTTAATTATTGGTGGGTGTGGTGAATGTAGGGTTTTTTTTTTTCCTTTACATTTCAAAGTTTCAAAACTTCGAACTTATGGACTCTACCATAAGAAATTTGAATTCTTGAAACTTTGAAATTTAGAAGTAGACCCATATATATATATATATATATATATAAGTGCAGCATGTTTTGTTAAAGGATCTTTTAATCATTTAATTTTTTCAAGTTGAAAAATGTTTGTTTAAAGGTAGTCAAATTATGTTGAGTTGCTAAAGATCAACTATAACATAATTCCTTGGGTTTGTCTTTTTTATAGTTGTGCAGCTGGGGAGTTAGTATAGAGGTTCTATGTTGGCTGATGTAGGGAGAGAGCCCCTCCACATTAAAGTAGTTTTTAGTTTTGGATTTTTTTACCTTCATTTGTTTGTAATTTTAAGGTTAAGAGAATGACAATCACAAATGTATTGTTTACAATTGCCATCATTACATTCAAGTAGTTTTCATAAAAGTAAAGTGATAATCGTGGAAGGTGCTATAGAAGTCATCCAGGATGACTGCTTATGCCCACAATTCTGAACGGGGCTTTCAGAAGTTTTTCTAGAAAAAAAAAAACAGAAGGAGAGATGAGTGAGTAGAAATAACAGGAGGAACAGATGGCTGCAAATAAGGAGGAGTAGTTGTGCATTTTTTTGAAAAGGTAATTGCAGTAGTCCAGGATTTCAGCTCCTTGAAATAAATAATAGAATGGTAAGAAATTAAACTAGAAAGATTACAGAGAAACCACAATATCTCAAGGAAGATAAAGCAGCAATTAAAGCTAAGCTGCAGGAACAGGTTCTCAGAATACAGAAGCTAACAGACATAATAAAAAGACAGAGAGAAAAGATGGATGATCTTAAAAGTCATTCAAGGAGTAACATCAGGATAATCAAAATACCACAGAGAGTCAGCAACAGTGAACTGGAGAAATGTGTAATGCAGCTGTTACATGAGAGATTGTGATATCAGGAAATCAAGAAACCGTTTTAGAAAGGATATGACATGATAAACTGTAATACCACAAAATCAGGTAACACTAATAGAGGGGATATGACATGAGAGACTGTGATGCAAAGAACTCAAGAAACACTAATAAAGAAGATACACAGTGTGGGATAGAGGCAAGCAATAGTAGAGAGCAGACCCAAGCATGTTTTGGCATGTTTTCACTCCCTTACCTTTAAAAGAAACAAAAAAAGAAGACAGGCTATGCTGAAGGTATTAAATGAAGTAAGAATGAATGAATGAAACACCGGCATGGTTAAAATACCCTGCAATTCTGGTAGTTCAGTAAGAAGAGGAATGGTTTAGGGTACACAGTTTGGAGGATGTTCAAACATTTAAACAGCTGTATCATAGACAACTAAACAACCCACCGATGCAATACCCTATACCCATATATTTATATGTATGTATATCTTTATATGTACAAATGGAAGACGTACAATTCACTGGAAAGTCAACTGAAATTCAGCTTATTGCACATAACCAGCTTTTGTGCTGCATGACTTAAACAGTACATGTGTCACATGCTCAAGAAACCTTAACCTGGTATGTGACATCAGTAGGACTTGCTGGAGAGACATTTGTCTCACAAATGTTACATCATCTCTGGAACAGACTTCCAATCTATGTTAAGCAGAGTCCCTTGTTGACCCTTTTTAAATGTAATTTGAACTGAGTCTCATTATACTGAAAGCTTACTATGCTGAATTTCAAAATACTAAATTTTAAGCCTTAGACATGCACACTTACGACACCAACTACTAGCTCCTTCTAAAACTTAAAAACTACTTACTTACCCTCTTAACAGAAACTTGATGATGTAAAACCAAACTAGGTGGGGGGCTGTGCTCCACCAACTATATATACTAACTCCAGGATCACACTGCAGTGGGGAAAAGGTCATGTACCTTTTACTTACCTTACAGTAATGTACACACTGCCACTACTGCCATGAGTGCATGAAATGTCCACCATATTACTTTAGTTACTTCCCATAAAAATTTAAAGACATACCGACATTTAGAAACTCTACTGCATTAATTTATACACTACTATCGGTATTCTGACAGTCGGCACTTTAAAGTTAGAGTAATTTTTTTTTTTTATCACAAGCAAGTCACAGGTGAAGGGAAACACACATCACATCTATAGTTTAAAATTCAGTATTTTGAAATTCAGCATTGTAAGCTTTCACTATAATGAGAGTCAGTCAAATGAGTTTTCTGTATTTTGAAAATTAGATATTGTGTGGTCAGTCAAATGAAATTCAGTATTTTGAATTTTCAGTCGTGACGCAGACCCATATATATATATATATATATATATATATATATATATATATAGAGAGAGAGAGAGAGAGAGATATATGTGTGTGTATGTATATGTATATATATATATATATATATATATATATATATATATATATATATATATATATATATATATATATATATATATAGATATAGATATAGAGATATAATTAGTAGAGGGTCTTGGTGGGTACAGGTGGGCTTGCCCCTTGTAAAAAAAAAAAAAACTTTAACTTTTTGTATTTTTTAGTAGGCTGGTGATCAGCAAGTTGTGTCATTTGATATGTTGAGGTTTTGATAGTCTGACATGCACATAAATGCCGGTGAGGATTTGGGACCTGGACAGACCCTCTAGATATAGGAAAATGGCTGGGTCCATGCTGTTGGCAGCTTTTATGTAGCAAAATGTCAGGGTAGAATTCAGGCCAAAGGCCACAAAAGAAGTATTACTGAGGTCATGAGTAATTCATACAGTGACAGTGTAGCACAGTGTCACCATATTCGTAAACTAATTGAAGCTTTCTGTATTGCTGTTCTTGACCTGGTCACTACATCTGCCACCCTGCATTCTGGCATTGGAGCTCCCTCTTACATGCCAAAGGTACTAAGATTTAGGACATATTTTATAGGAATAATACAAACAGTATTCAGGTCTTTCTGAAACACCCTTCTAGTTTGCTTGACCCCTTGTCGGTCTTAATGCCACGTTCTGTAAACATATCCTTGCTTTTCCAACATTTTGTGGCATTGTTCTTAATTCTTTTCACTGTGTAATATGTTAACATATCTTAACTCTTCTGTTGAAAGGCAAAACTAACTTCATTGACAGAAACACACCTACACCCTACTCTACTGGTAAAACGGTGTTTGTATTTCAAAGGCTTAATGTGGTGCAGAAACTTTCTAAGTTAAGGCTTCTGCATTGCATTGTCATTCTGGGTTACATGTTTAATTTTTCATGAATAAAAAAAGAAAACTCCCATAAGACAGGTACCAGTTCTCAACAGATGACTATTGCACTCTGTAAGTGCTAAAATACATGTTCAAGACGTTTTATTTTTTTATGTTGGATCATTACACTAGAAATATTAAGTTTGCAGATATGAAGACCTTATTAGATTAAAAAAAAACTATTGGCATCTAAAACTGCATGCCAGAATAACATCAGGATCAAATTATTAATTTAGCATTAAATGTGTATTGAAGGTGAAATTCACTTTACATATTTAACACATATGTCTCTCTAATGACATAAGACTTCATCAGAATAATTTCATGCACATCTGTGCCTTGAATAACTTCATGCATCACATGACATCTTCACATTAAGTAGTACCTTTAAAAACTCTCTTGTAATGTTTTTATTTCCATTTTCTTCACTGTTTTCAATGGATTATATGTTTTAACATATTTTTATTAGTAATTTTTGAAATAGCTTGGGACTCTGTAAAAAAAATGAAAATCTGCTCCTCCTCATTTAAATGTATTAAGCAAAACCTTAGGTATACCATCAGGGACTGCAAAGCCAGCTATGAACTTAGAGTAGGTGCAGATTTCTTGGTTAACCAAAAGATCACCTTCAGCTACAGTAGGAAATTGAGAAGTGATACAAATCCTGCTCCAAACTTATCTCCAGTGGCATATCACATGCCTGACAGAAACCACAGCTAATATCTCTGGCAAATTTAGTTCAGACTTCACACCTCCCAGATGTCCTTACCCACCGCCACCCCCTAGTTTGTCTTCTTACTGTCCAGGCTGTAGTCACCTTAGATAATGTCACATATGCATTTCCAGTACTAAAAACATAACCTCCGTTGGACCTAACAGTTACAAACATTTTTGTGATATAGATACTTATTAGACATTCTGACCAGTGTCCCCTAAATTATGAAACAAATCCACCCCATTGAAAATTAGTGTATAACAAGTGGTGAGGTAAATCTGCTCAAAGTCAAATGTCTGTCTGTAAAAGAAACTCAGCCCCACGTTGTCTTTTTTTGTCTTAAACTTTCTTTTATTAATGTCATTCTGATTGTCCCTGTCGGTGACACATAAGTACTTGGTTGTTTTTCTTTTCTGCAATATTAGTTGAGAAAGCTAAGGAAGATTTGCTGCTACACAATATTATTTCTGTTTTCATGTTCCATATTTAGTGGGTATGCTGTCTGTCACCCTGACAAAGCTCGGTCTGCTTTTATGAAGGCAGACCTTGACAGGAGTACATCAGGGAGTTATCTGTTGTCCATAATGAATGGAGAAATAAATCACACTTTTTGTTGAAGATAAATAAGCTAGGAAAACTGGAGTACTGCAACCTTGAAACTGCCTAATGTAAGATGTAATAACAATGGCACAGTGCAGTAATTTCAGTTAAACTGCAAACTGAACTAGAAAGGCATAAAAATGAAATCTACTTAAAGAATATCAGCATATGCTGACCTTGAGAGTACTGTCTGTGTCATTTGTATGAAATACACGTTAATATTCTTTTTTTTTTTCAGCAGCAAAATTAGTTTTTCCTGTTTAGCGTAAATTGG
Source organism: Protopterus annectens (assembly GCF_019279795.1). Lineage (NCBI taxonomy): Eukaryota > Metazoa > Chordata > Ceratodontiformes > Protopteridae > Protopterus > Protopterus annectens. Next base: position 329,925,086 of record NC_056751.1, on the reverse strand, counting down.
TAGGATCAGTCACTACTGAATTCAGATTCCATACATGCCCCATAAATTCCTCCTTCCTAGGCCTTTCACAGTTTGGGGAATGACCTAGATTTGTCCCTTTGCTAGGTGGGTCTTGTTTTTTTCCTGATGGCATCAGCTCCATGGCTTACGCAAGCTTTGAATGGCATGTTTCTGAGTAGAGGAGTGGACATGGTGTGGCTGCTTGCTGGGTACTGTTGCTGGCAACTCTATTCCCCAAAGTGCTGGCTAATGATGCAACTATATGCTGAAGTGTTGAGGCATTGCTGGGGAAGATCCTGCCTTTGCAGTGATTTCCACCTTACAGATACCTGCCAATTCTCTTTGCAGTTGCTGTTATCCTATTCCACTTGCACCCTAGAGATACTGACCATTACTCCCAGCAGTTGCTGCTCTCCTTTTGCATTTTCACCTTGCAGATATCAAGCTGTACTCCCAGCAGTTGCTGCTCCCTTGTCACCTTTGCACCATATGGAAACCTACCCATACTCCTAGCAGTTGATGCTCTTCTGCACCCTACAGACACTGATTTGTACTACCAGAATTTGCTGATCTCCACTCCCCTCTGTACTATACAGATACTATTCCTTACTTCCACCAGTTGCTGCTATCCTGAAATGTTTGTACCCTATAAATACTGATCCATGTTTTTGGCAGGTGCTGCTGCTGTCCTTTCCTCTTTTGCAGTCTACAGATACAGATCCGTAGTCCCAGCAGTTGCTGCTCTCCTGTCCTCTTTGCACCCTATAGATACTGACCCATGCTCCCAGCATTTACTGCACTCCTGTCTCCCAGTTGTTGGTTCTGTCCCCTTTACACTGTACAAGTACCAACCCATAGTCTCAGCAGTTGCTGCTCTGCTGTCCCTTTGTACTCAAGAGATACTGAACCATGCTCCCAGCATTTACTGCACTCCAATCTCCCAGTTGTTGGTCCTCTCTTGTCCCCTTTGCACCCTACAGATGCCAACTTATATTCCAGTAGTTGCTGCTCTCCTATCCCATTTGCACTCTACAGATACCAACCCATATTCCCAGCAGTTTCTGCACACCTATCCCCGTCGCACCCTACGTATTCCCACCCATATTCTTAGCAGTTGTTGGTCTCCTGCACCCTTTAGATGCTGATCGATATTCCCAGTAGTCTCCCATTTTCTAGCAGTTGCTTTTCTCCAGTCCCCATTGTGCCCTACAGAAAACAACCCATATTCCCAGCAGTTGCTGCTCTACTGTCTCCTATCAGCTGGGGTCATACAACAGGAGAGCCTCCCTAACATGCACTCCAGCATCTGGGCTGCTAATAATCTAAGTCTGAATCAGGGCTTCACCCCTCTGTGCTATTTTTTTTTTTTGCTATTCTCTTCTGGTTTAGTGTTTTGTTGGTTTCCCTCAGCATTTCACCACTGAGTTTCCTGTTTAGGGTATTATTGTGCAGTGATTGCTGAGCATCAGTCTTCAGGATACCGATGGAAAGAGGATTGTTTCATGTGCAGGAACCTCCTTGTTGGATGTTTTTTTTTCTCCTAGGACTGAGTTAACTAACATTTGGAGACTTTGAGCAAATGATTTATCTGCCTATCACTGTAACCCAGAGAATTCCATGCATGAAAATCTCTTGTTTTCCCGCCTTACTGAACTAGAGTAGTCCAGTTTCAGAGTTGCTGATCCCTGGGCTTTGCTTTTAGTTCCTGTTACTGATCCATTGCCTTATTAGGAAGGAGGGAAGTTTCTTTGCTTACCAGTGGGAGTGGGAAGCACTGAGCAGCCTTTTTGTCCGATTTGGTGAAGTTTCAGCCAGAAACTAGTAGTCTATCGGTCGTTTTGGGCCAATTCCTAGCTCCTTTCAGCCCCCTGCTATAAAACACGCTAAACGCGCATTTTCCAGCTTGTACCAACTCAGCACAGATCCTCGTGGTGGCCTGCAGAGTGATCCAAGCAGCAGAGAGCTAAAAGAGTGACTTTCTACCAGATATAAGTATTTTTTGTGGCTTTCCCACTGTTAAGCTAGCAACTGCATTTCGCCTGTTTTACTGCTACTTTAAGTGATTTCTGCATTTTACACTGTTTATTGCACTTTAAGTTACTAATTGTTGCAAATTGTTTCTGTAGGCTACACACTAAAGTGCGCTAGCCGATTTACAGCATTTATAGCATTTACTGTCTGTTTTTTTCCTTGTCTCTGTAAAAAAAACAAAAAAACCCCCCCAAAAAATCTCTTGTTTTCCCGCCTTACTGAACTAGAGTAGTCCAGTTTCAGAGTTGCTGATCCCTGGGCTTTGTCTTTAGTTCCTGTTACTGATCCATTGCCTTATTAGGGAGGAGGGAAGTTTCTTTGCTTACCAGTGGGAGTGGGAAGCACTGAGCAGCCTTTTTGTCCGATTTGGTGAAGTTTCAGCCAGAAACTAGTAGTCCATTGGTCGTTTTGGGCCAATTCCTAGCTCCTTTCAGCCCCCTGCTATAAAACACGCTAAACGCGCATTTTCCAGCTTGTACCAACTCAGCACAGATCCTCGTGGTGGCCTGCAGAGTGATCCAAGCAGCAGAGAGCTAAAAGAGTGACTTTCTACCAGATATAAGTATTTTTGTGGCTTTCCCACTGTTATTAAGCTAGCGACTGCATTTCACCTGTTTTACTGCTACTTTAAGTGATTTCTGCATTTTACACTGTTTATTGCACTTTAAGTTACTAATTGTTGCAAATTGTTTCTGTAGGCTACACACTAAAGTGCGCTAGCCAATTTACAGCATTTATAGCATTTACTGTCTGTTTTTCCTTGTCTCTGTAAAAACAAAAAATCTCTTGTTTTCCGCCTTACTGAACTAGAGTAGTCCAGTTTCAGAGTTGCTGATCCCTGGGCTTTGTTTTTAGTTCCTGTTACTGATCCATTGCCTTATTAGGAAGGAGGGAAGTTTCTTTGCTTACCAGTGGGAGTGGGAAGCACTGAGCGGCCTTTTTGTCCGATTTGGTGAAGTTTCAGCCAGAAACTAGTAGTCCATTGGTCGTTTTGGGCCAATTCCTTGCTCCCTTCAGCCCCCTGCTACAAATCACGCTAAACGCGCGTTAGCGCGGAGTTGCCACTGTTGTACACAAGAGCAGCGGCGGTTAAACAAGGTTAAACTATTCGGGCCATCTAAATTCCACTCTTCAAATTTTCTCTTAGAACTACCTTCCTCGAGCTGTACTGCTGATCTAACCAGCATATCCTATAACTGAAAAGTTCATCTCTACTTGATTCCCAAGTAGACTATTCTCTATCTGTAAAGCCTAGCACTTACTCCTACAGTACTTGCACCTTGATAAAGCACTCTTATTATAGATAGTACTCCACCAGCCTAAAACCCACTTCCCCTGGAGTCCTTTGAAAGTCTCTTTATCTACTACTTTAAGTATGTCGAGGGATCAGTTGCTAGTGTCCTCTCCAGCTCAACTGGTGAACCTGGGAATATTGAGGCAATGTTACAATTGCCTCATGTACACAGACAATCCTCTCCTTCTCCCACAAAACACAAATACATGCGAGAGATGCAACTATATGGCCAAACTGGAGGCTGAGCTCTCTCAACATAGGACTGGCAAGACCAGACAGGAGGAGAAGGTAACCACACACAATACATACCCAGTCACACATGGTACCATCACAACTTCAAATCATACACATACTCACACAAAGACATACTCGGAGGCTCTGATCAAAAATTTACCAAAACAGCAGAGGCCACCAAAGCAGACACCCAAACAACTACCACCTCACGACCCAACACATGCAACACATAGAACACACAGTCAGAGTGTCAAACAGTCACAGCCCTTAAGGCCAAACAAAATGCCAGACACACTTGTCATTGGTGATTCCATAGTCAGACACACTGACGTCCCACTCACCAGACTGAGTAAGGAGAAGGTCACAGTAAGCTGCCTGTCGGGCGCTAGAATCCGCCACATAACGCAAGCACTCAGGTCTCTCAACAGCAGGTACAAGTACGACTCAGTCATTGTCCACGCTGGTGTCAACGACCTGAGACGTACCTCCTTGGACTACATGAAAAGGGACATCGAGGAGCTCTCTGATTATGTAGCCCAGGCAGGTATGACCCTGACCTTGAGCAGTATCCTACCTTCACCTAGAATGATGCCACAATACAGTGATAAGATGATCAGCTTTAATAATTGGCTTAAATTCTGGTGTCATTCAAAAAGGATCCAATGTCTGTCTGCCTGGGATGACATGCTGGACAAGCCACGCTGCTTCACAAGGGACGGCTTGCACCTGTCACCCCTGGGCTTCCGGATATTGGCAAAGGCTCTTGCCACCCCATAGTGCCTTTTTAGGCAAGGCTCAAATTATAAACCTACCACCCTAGAACACCAAAAGGAAAAAAAACTAAGGGTAATGCTGCTCAATGCCAGAAGTCTCAATCTCAAGATGCACGCACTCGAGGCCCTTCTCAATATGGAGAACATCGATGTCTGTGCTGTGACAGAAACCTGGTTCAAGGCTCCTGGGAGCACCCCAGCACTAACAGGTTTCACCTCATATCATGCGTTCGGCCCCAAAACCCGGACAACACCAAGAAAGGAGGGGGGGGTGTCCATATTCATAAAGGACACCCACACCTCAAGGTTGGTGGCAACGCACAATGCATCGGAGACCATCCAGGTGCAATTAACCATAGGCAAGACTGCTCTGCAATTTGTAGCATGTTACAGGCCACCCTCTCAAACTCAGGAGCCTCACATGGCCTTCCTGAAAACATTGGAGGGATAAATGTATCTCCAAACACCATCATACTAGGTGACTTCAACTACCCTAATATAGACTGGGAACACTACTCAAGCCCGAACACTCTAACCCAAAGATTCCTGGAGTTCATAAACTCAAATGCCATGGAACAACTAGTCACCATCCCCACAAGAGGAGAAAACATACTTGATCTCATCATCACGAACATGGGATCAAAATGTTCAACACCGGAAGTATACCCCTCGCTGGTGAGATCAGATCATAAACTAATCTCGCTGGAGGTCCTCATCCCGCCCCCACCTGAAACAAAAAAGACCACAGTGAAAAACTTCTCAAAAGCCGATTTCACACTTCCAAAAACTAGTGTGGTCTCCTTTAAGGCCCCCGAGCCAGTGGTAAACATTACTCAAACCACTGAATCACTTACAAATGCCTTCTACCAGCACCTACAGGACTGCATGGATCAGGCAATCCCAAACAAAACTAAGACTCTCTGTACCAAAGGCAAGCATCCAGTCTGGTGGACCCCAGCCATAAACAAGCTCTACAACAAAAGGAGGAAGCTACTACAAGATAGAGCAAAATCCTTGAAAGGTAAGACACCTTTGATCATTATAAGTAAAAAACTAAGAGCTCTCATAAAATCATCCAAGGCAAATTTTGAGAGAAAAATCGCCAAGGACTCTAAAGACAATCATAAGGCCTTCTTTAGCTATGTTAGAAACCTAGGAGGAAACTCCCAGATATGCTCAGAATTAGTTCAAAATGATGTGAAAATTACTGAACCTACACACATTGCCAACATACTGGCTGACAGGTTCAGTGCAAACTCCCCAAAAGGAGAGATATCTATTCCAGAGGATTGTAGCCCCCAAACATCTCCAACGCCCAGGTGAGAACTGCCCTCACTAAGGCAAAAAACACAGCATCCATGGGACCGGATGGTGTCCCCGGCTGTGTGCTTCACAAACTCAATGAGGAATTAAACCCACAGTTAGGACAGCTGTTTAATCTTAGCCTCACCTCAGGATACGTACCCAAGGAGTGGCGCATGGCGACTGTGGTCCCACTTCATAAGGGCGGTGCCTCCACAGACCCTGGAAATTACCGCCCCATTAGCTTGACAAGCCTTATCTGCAAAGCCATGTAGAGGATCATAATGGAACTCATAAATAAAGACATAGGGAACTTGCAGACTTTGGATCCAACCCAGTTTGGCTTTGTCAAAGGCAGATCCTGCCTCTTAAACTTGGTTGACTTTTTCGAGACAGTCACCAAGGCCATTGATGAGGGAAAGGCAGTCCATACAGCCTACCTCGACCTGGCAAAGGCCTTCGACACAATACCCCACTCAGGTATCATCGAAAAACTCATCAGCTTGAATGTAAACCCATACATCACAAGATGGGTTGCAAACTGGCTAAGTGACAGAACCCACAGGGTCAGAGTTGCTGGAGCCATGTCAGACTCAAAGCCTGTCACAAGTGGTGTCCCACAGGGCTCAGTCCTGGGTCCACTCTTGTTCGGCATCTACTTTTCTGAAGTACAAGCAAACACAGGAGGGTTATGGCTGACAAAGTTTGCAGATGACTGCAAACTGGGCGCCATAGTCGAAAACACATCTGACACAGATATCCTCCAGAAGGGCCTCACGGAAATGGATAACTGGTGCCAGAGCCATGGCCTGAAGTTAAACGCCAAAATATGCATAGTCATACCCTTAGGGAAAAACAAGGTTACCCTAGCTACCATATAGGTGGCAATCCACTGAGCACAGAAAGTCATCAGGGATCTGGGGACCCAGGTTGACAGTAGCCTTTCGTTTGACACTCATGTTGCTAAAGTAGTTAGGAAAACCTTCTATATCGCCCACCTGATCATGAAGGGATTCACCTCTAGATCAAGGGAGGTCATCGTCCCCCTGTACTCATCATTCATTAGACCTATGATTGAGTACAATGCCCCGTTCGGAATGTATCTGACCAGACACCTGCTGCAGCTTGAAAGGCCCCAAAAGTTCCTCACCAAAAGGATAAAGGGTCTCAAAAATATGTCTTATGCTGCCCGACTGAAAGAACTCCAGCTCTATTCAGTCTCATACCGCTTGCTCAGAGGTGACCTGTGCCTGACATATAAGGCTATGTCAAACCCAGATTTGATGAATATGCTTCACCTCAAAAAATCTAGATCCCTCAGAACCACAAGGGTGGGAGACTTAAACCTTGACACGGTTATAAATAGAACGTGCTGGAGGGACAGATTCATCACCCAGAGACTCCCTGTGCTGTGGAACAAAATCCCGGTACATGTGAGGCAGAGCACCTCGCTGGCCTTGTTCAAGAGGAATCTTGACCAATGGATGGGAGATCGCAGAAATACCCCAGGGATTACTTCAGTGTCACTGCTTGACAGAGGCACAGCAAAATGATAGGCATAGTTTTTATTCAAACTAAAGGGGTGGCGAAAGCCACATAACTATGGGCTAGGCTTATAAAGCCCTTGGGCAGATAGCCTAGTATGAACCTATGAACCTATGAGGAACATCTGGATTGCATTCAATTGTTTAAGGAAGAGGGTAGAGAAACAGATGCACTTTCTCCACATGTATATAATTTCATTTGTAGTCCTAGCAAAGAGGCAGTCTTGGGGTCTTTCTAACAGCTCAACACTAGTGGAGTCTAAAGGTGTAACTGAGAACAGTCTTATACCTGACTCCTCGAAAGAGGGCAGCTAACCATCCAGAATAAGGAAACTTTTTCAGTTTCAGAATTTGTTTATTAAGAAGATAAAACTGAGGGTAGGAAAGCACAGGGAAGTAGTGTGCACATCTGGTCCTGTGGCCATCAGGGAAAAGGACTAACTCATCAGAACTGCAGAAGGAGATGCATTAGTTCAGAAGTTTGATATCATTGTCCAGTGTAAGGATAAATGACTTGAAGATAAAAGGATTGAACCTGGGAGGTACCTCAGATAATTTCCAAACAATGTAACATTGCTGGGATGTTTATTCTTCATGGTATGGGTAAGGCTAAAGTGTGCACATCAGTGTTTAACAAATGGTTGCTTAACTGGTGTAGACCTCAGACATTTTTGGGGACTGGTGATAACATGCACATTTATAGATATATAGATGTATATGGTGGTCTGCACATTTCTAATCAGGGAAATGATGTCTGCTTAAGTTACATGAATTCTCTGTTTGCCCTTGTAGTTATTATCTCTATACAGATTTTCTATGAAAGATTTGTTCCCGCAACATTAACAAAACAGTTAAGCAACCAATGCTCACAGTGGTGCAGAACACATCATACATTGCAACTCTTTTTGTTAAAAGGGACTTGTAAAGATATAAAATGCATTCCTGGTGCCTAGTGTTCCCCCAACTTCTTGCCTTTTGTGCTGTGAAAATGTTTATCTTTTTATGTGCCTTTAGGGAATGATATAAACAGCATCTCTGGTTTCAGTAATCCCCACAATTTTGAGGATGTGCTTGTTAGTCTAGGTAACTGCAGAGATATGACAGCCCTCCATGCGTACTCGCACATTCAGGCATATGTGATATCCACTCTCTGAGCCAGTGATCAAGGAGCCTCAGTCCTCACCACTGACATTAGTGAAAGACCGTTCACTTTGAGAGAAATAGATACACACAGTATATTCAGATGCAGCTCTCTGCACCAAGGACAATTTCTCTTAAGAGCACACAGGGAATGCAGTCAGCCTGGGGTCTGGATTTCTTTATATCCGTCTCCCTCCAGGCCCCCAATAAAACACCCCACTGGTCCCGCTGTAGGGTTAGGTCCTCAGCCGAGTGTCCAAGCCAAGTCCTCCAGTACCCTCTCTGTGACAAGTGCTTCATGTCCCTGCCCCAAGTAGCTGACACACACACTGTGAAATTTGATTTTTCACACACACACACACACCTAGGAAATGCTGGCACAGATTGGGTCCCTATTAGATCAACGAAAAGGCTAAAGATCAAACGGCTTAGAAGTGGAAAATGCCATTCTTCGGAATCAGTATTGTGAGATTGCGGTACAGTGAAGATTGGAAAATTTGCCCTTTCCTCACTGTAGTGCGATCCCAGAGTTGGTATATGTAATTAGCAGGGTGGGTGTGGCACAGCCCCCCAAAATACTTATTTTGAAGAATGGCATTTTCAATCAGTCAGCCATTCGATCTTTAGCCTTTTCTTCGATCTAATAGGGACCCCACAGATTTGCCTGCTGTGCCCCCTTCTGCCCATAGTATAAGGTAGTTATCACTGCCACCAGGCACTCTACTATCAGCTACTCTGAGGCCCTTAAAGGGAGAGTGTCAAAGATTCAGCTTTCAGAACACTTGTTTATTTTTTGTTACCAATGCAGACTTTAAGTAGAAAACAGGGAACCCATGTCATTGAATCTGCACTTTTCTGTATAATTTTTGTACAAATTCACTGCTTTTGCTTCTGGAGTGTCCCGCTCTGGGTTTGGACAGGTAAGACCACCCACTGTGTGACATCATCAGATACACCCCTTCACACCCATCAATTCATTAATAATGACCTGCTTGATCTTTCCCGGGATTCTTTTTATTCCCAAGTGAAAACAGATACCATGTGTCTTTGGTTCCCATCTAGTCAACCTCTAAAGCATGTTTGAGGAATTAAATTACTTCCTTTGTCTTGCTGCAATGTAAAATGAAAGGTGCTGCCTGTATTACAATCATACTTTTTTAATGTAAAAAAAATACTTAAATGTAATAATTAAATAAGGCTGTAGTAATGTTTTATAGTGATTGCTTCCTTCATAGCTTCAAACAGCGATGCAGCAAGAATTTAGCAATAACGGCATTGTGTGAACTGTTCTGTACCAGTCTTTCTTTATGTAGTTCAACTTCTCTCTTTCTTTGAATCAGGGAAAAGGGATGGTGGATAGATCCAAAATCTCCTCGTATCTGTTTAAAATTCTCTTGAATTCTTTTGAAATGTTAAAAGAACAGTAGTTTGCTTCACTGTGCATTTTTCTGATCAAGAGGTACCAACTCTAATATGTGACATTATTGACAGATCGTAATCCTCATTAGGAAATCAAAAATATTTAGGGATAGGAGAAACCATGAGGCAAAGTCAGTGATGTTCTGCAAAATTGGGGATAGGTAGAACCATTAACACCAGATGCCAGAAAAAGAGAATGAAGAAACATGCATTTTCTGAAGAAAAATTAGTATATAACTCCTTTATTATTATAATTTAAATGTAATTAAGCACATTTTTATTTCCCCCTGGATGGATTACTTATTGCTGTTAGGGTGTGATAGTGCTACAGTGCAATATCGTTCATAAATGATTGAATGCCAATACCGCATTTGTGGTCACGGCTGAAGTACCAACACGCCTAGTGATTTAATTGCAGCAGAGTTATTTTTACATCAGTAGCAGGTAGATTGCTAGTATTTTAGATGAGACTTTTTGTTTTGTTGTTTTTTTGTTTTGTGTTTATCTAGCTGGAGAACTGATTTTTTTCTTTATAGGGCACCTTTGAACTCGGGGCATTTTTGACCAGACCTAAAATCTCTAAGAAGTTAATGAAAGTGGAGGTTTTGCATTAATATGCATTTTTTGAATGATAGTAACTGCCACTGTTGACTAACTGCAGTTCTTCCTAATTTATTAGAAAATCTCAGATATTACAACAATAAGGAAGTATCAGAGCAGCTATATGCGTATTGTAATGCTCTTTTACCGATCACAGATATTACAATAATAGGGCAATATCACAGCAGTTATCTTGGTACTGTAATGTTCTCTTACCGATCACTTCCTTCATCTCTCAACTTTTTTGCCCAAGAACTGGAGGTGTGAAAGTAATGGTGAAAAGACAAAACTGGAAACAGTTTTTGGATATTACGCTAATTATTTTTAAAAGTTAATAGCACAACAGGCTTTCCATCAGGGTGCATTTTCTGAACAAGTAAAAAAAAAACTCGAATTTATGGCACTACTGACTTGACTAAAATCCTTAGCAGTTTACCAGTAAATCAAAATATGAGGCAAAATCAAGGTACTTCTGCAAAATCAGGCAGAGTTGAGAGGTATGTTTATTCCCAGTGCCATAGCATGCTCTTTCAAAATCTTTTCAAATCACTAATTTTACTAGGAGGTTGGGCAAAAATGTTAGGGAAAATTAGGCACAATTAAAAGGAATGTTTATTGCCATACTTATCCTGCCAATGTTACAGTCTTCTTCACTGAATTACATGTAGCTGGATTGAGCACTACCTGAAAGGTAGTTACTGGTGAGCACAAATTTATTGTTCTGTTATACAGTTAATGCTTAACTTTGGAAACAAAATGTTTAAATTGCATCTTGTTTCTTTTCTCTTGCTAAGTATCATTAATTTTATTGTAATGGCACCAATGTCGAAATAACTAATACAGTGGTATTGCTTTTTGGATCTCACTTATTTGTGAAGTGTTGTTTGTGTAATTGGGGTTATAATATGCTTTTTATATTTGATTAGTAAAGTGTTTTTTTTTTTGTTACTATTTGCTTAGTGTTGTTTAAGGGTATGCTAGTCTTACCAAGGATATGATGTGAGAATATTTGATTTTCTGGATAGTAAGTAGCATGTGCATTGATTTTTGATGGTTGTCTTTGCATGAGTGTTTGCCTGTAAGCACAGTAGTTTTTTTTTACAGCCATTGTCCTTTATTATTTATTTATTTGGTTTGGATTTAAGTTTGATTGGTGCCTGTACACATTCATTTAAAATGCATTTCACCATATTTCACCATTGCTTTCTAACTGATAAGCAAAATGGTTAAGGGATGATTATTTTGCATTGTTAACAAACTGTTATTTTTAATTTGTTTGCATTTGTTTCTGGGAAAGTCTGTGTGAAACCAAAAAAAAAAATTCAGTAGAAACTCGGGGAGAAAATCTCCATGAGGTAAAATACAAATGAAAAACTGTTTTTTTTTTTTTTGGCTGCAGATTGCCTTACTCTGCACAAATAAGGACTCAGATCGAGGTAAAAAGTATTTCTTTACTTGGCATTTCCCTTTGGATATCACCCATAATTAGGTTTGAATCACCAAGTGGTTAGCCCTGCTGAGGTAGTTCATCCATACTACACATACACAGTCACACCTAGGGCCAATTTAGTGAGTCCAGTTCACCTGCTGCATGTCTTTGGAATGTGGGAGGAAACAGGAGAACCCAGAGGAAACCCATGTGAATACATATGTATCTATCTATCTATGTATCAGCATGTAGGTGGGTGTCTGTGTGTGTATATATTTATATACATCTACGTGTGTGTGTATGTATGTGTAGCTATGTGTATATATATATATATATATATATATATCTACAGACATATGTATATATATATATATATATCTTCAGACATATATATATATATATATATATATATATAGATATATATATATAGATATAGATAGATAGATACATATACATATGTATGGCAAAAAGAATGCAAGACATAACAAACCTTCCTTATACAGAGTGCCTTACTCTACTCAGTCTCCTACAGATTGCTGAGGAGTAATCTATACTTGGCTTACAAGGCACCCACAAACCCCACACATATGAATGTCCCGTATATTTGTAAGTCAAACGGTACCAGAAATTCAAGGTATAGGGACCTGAATTTTGTCTGTGACTTAAACAGAACATGGTGGAGAGATAGGTATGGGTCCAGAGACTGCCCCTTGTATGGAACAGGCTTCCCATCTATGTCAAGTTGAGTTTGTCTATTTCCCAGTTTAAGCGCAACCTACATGAGTGGATGGGCAGTAGGAAACTTACACCAGACCTGACATCCATATTCCTCATGTGGACAGAGGCAACTTATAAATCACTGGCCCTCGATGTCCTCTTTCAACAGAGGACATCATTATTCTTTCAGTAAAACTTGGCTAGGCTTAGAAAGGCCTCCTGGGTCATCCTTAGCCTAATGACACACTATGAATCCATGAATATCTCTCTCTCTCTCTATATACATTATATATATATATATATATATATATATATATATATATATATATATATATATATATATACACACACAAACACACACATATATTTGTGTGTATAGATATATATGTGTATATATATATATACACATACATATATGTGTGTGTGTGTGTGTGTGTGTGTGTGCGCGCGTGTGTGTGGTGCGTGTACATGTGTATGATGAGTGTCTCAACTGTCTTCTGTAGTGCTATGTTATGGGAACAGCTTTTTTAAAATTTAAGACGCAGGTTAGAGTTAGGGGCAGGGTTAGCACATATTACTTAAGTGGAGCATGGAGACTTTGCTGAATACATTGGATCCAGTAGTCCAAAACTCTTATACATCTAGAAATCAAACAGTCCAGCTAGTTCTAAATTCACTCCGACCAAAAAAATAAATAAAACATGGTAGAAAAATAGATTTATAAGTGCTTATCCACTTCTCTGGAACAAACTAACTATCTGAGTTAAACAGTGTGACACACTGTCTGCCTTTAAAAAGGATGACTTGGATAGTCATAAATTAACTCCCTGGTATGACTGGCTTGTCCCTTCTTGAAAAGGGGGGAAAGTTTTAAGTAGAAATCTCCTTGCATCTCAGTTGACTTGCCACTCCCACGAATCTATGACATGAGTAATTCACATCTGTATATGGAAGCAGAGTTAGTTAGTCCTGCCTTCCCATAACCTCTCAACTGTCCAGGTTTTCGCAGAATGTCCAGATTTTTGGCTCATATTTTTGGTCTGCTCCTCCTAAAATTTGTGGTTTTCTGGCAAATCACTTGGATGATCTGGGGACTGAAGTCACTAAATAATGACATACATTTGAGTTTCTGACTTCAAGTCATTCAGAAAAGTGTATGTTGAAACAAACCCTGTTATTCTAACAACATTTTTGAGTTTATAAGAGCAATATTTAAAATATGCCTCTATTTGTAGGCCTTTGCCCCCCCTCATTTTTTTGGGCTTTGTCCAGATTTCTTGCACTAAGAGGTTGAGAGTTATGTTGGGGACTCTTGGGTGACCTGCATGGATTTACAGTATGTAGGAGTGGAGGAGGAGTATGTGCTGCCTGTCTGCGCCAAAGGCCAAGATCTTTTAGTGTTTGTGTAGAAGACTTTGACAAAAGGTATGTACATGGTATTTTTATAGGCAGTATGGCACTGCTGAATGCATTGCAAGACCGTAACATTTTTACATGGCCACTACAAAAATATCAACTATATCAGTCAAAAGACTTTAATGTGCTTTTTTCTTCTTTGTTTCAGACCATCTTGAGATGCTAGTTTCTGTAAGGTTAATCCAACTCAAACATTTAGAGGTTTTGTTTTTTGCAGAGGAAGTGCATTAAAATTTATGTGTTTCTTCTCATGCCAACCTCTGTTTCTAATACTCTCCTCTTGGACAGCTATTTGTGGTTCCCCAGATTTTCACTGAAATTATTTTTTTCATAACTGTTCCAAATCTCTTACAGGCCTATAAATAGATCACTTAAAACTGTATTGTTTGTTTGTTTGTGTCTTTCGGCTTTTCTCGGTTAGGGGTCGCCACAGCGGAACTCCGGTCCGCTAATGATTGGCAGTAGATTTTTACGTACTGGCTTGCCAAGCCCAACGCACAATCTTCAACGAAGGAACTCCCATTCATGCATGTCGCTACACAGAAGATGCTCTGTGAGGCAGCAACGCTACCGCAGCACCACCACCGCATTATATGTAGCTTTATTACCATTTTCACCCGATATCAATCTCCACATTTTCTTAAACATTATTACATTAACTAAAAGTTTGACTAACTACATAAAAATAGTTAAGTAATTCTCAGTTTGTGGTAAATGAAGCCAAAGTCAGTTGGCTTGTAAGTTAATTCTTCTAAAATTGCTGCAGTTTGCCTTGACTATGTGTTGTGTGTGTTTGTTCTTGGACATACTGGATTAAACAGTGGGTGCCAGCAGAGGTGAAAATGTCCCTATTCAACTTGATGAGGCACTAACTACATTGGTGTCTGGCTTGACAGTGATACTCACTTAATTCAATGAGAGATTTAAATGTTGACCTGTTTAAGATGTCTTAGCCATTTCATTGTATGTATTTATTTGAGTGTGTTAACCAGTGTGTGATCTATTCATGCATTCATCACAAAATAGTAAATTTAGGCATTGCCTATGTGCATTCTGTGGAGAGACAAGACTTGGCTTAATTGTTTGGAGGTGGGTATGCTGTTTTACGAAATTATATGGGGCACTGTCTACAGAATTCAGCTCATTTTGGAGCTTGCAGTCATGATGGAAGGTGGGACGACAGGTTCATAGGTTGGTACTAGGCTATCGACCCTAGGGCCTATACAAGCCTAGCCATCAAAATTACCTGGCTATTTCTTCCTCCATTATTTACTTCCCTGGACCCCTGTCTAACAGGGCGACTGACGTGATCTCTGGGATGAATTTCCTATCTCCCATCCAATCATCAAGGTCTTTTGTCCTTTTGAAGCGGGCCAAAGTGGCGCTCTGCTTGACATGTATAGGCAGTTTATTCCAGAGTCTGGGGAGTCTCTGGGTCAGGAACCTATCCCTCCGGCATGTTTAGTTCATTGTGATGACAGGGTTCAGATCCCTGGAGCATTGGGCTCTGAGGGATTGGGATTTCTTTAAGTGTAGCATGTCCAGCAGCTCTGGGTTTGACATGGCCTTGTATGTTAAGCAGAGATTGCCTCTGAGTAGACGATATGCGACAGAGTATAGGTGGAGTTTTTTTTAGATGGTCAGCATTGGGCATCTGCTTTAGGCCTGTGATTCTTTTAGTGAGGTATTTCTGCGGCCTTTCCAGTTGTTGCAGATGTCTTGAGAGGTACATACCAAACGGGGCGTTGTATTCTATAATGGGTCTAATGAGGGATGAGCACAGTGGGACAATGACCTCCTTTTTTCTGGATGAAAAGCCCTTAGTGATGAGGTGTGCCACATAGAAGGATTTCCTGACTGTTGTGGCGATGTGGTTATGGAAAGCGAGACCACTGTCCACCTGTATCCCTAAGTCTCTTATCCCACTTTCGGTGTTTAGTGTACTGCCACCTATGTGGTAATTCATGGGTACATGTTTTTTCCCAAAGGGGGTGACTATACATTTTTGGCACTGAGCCTGAGCCCTTGGCTCTAGCGCCAAGCATCTGTTTCTGTAAGGCTCTTTTGTAGAATATCCACATCATTTGGGGATTCAGTAATGGCTCCCAGTTTACTGTCATCTGCGAACTTTGTTAGCCAGAGTCCCTTAATGTTGGCCTGTACTTCAGAGAAGTAGATGCCAAACAAGAGTGGTCCCAGGACTAAACCCTGAAGTACTCCACTTGTCACTTGTCTGGAGCTGGATTTGGAGTCGGCTACTTTTACAGTCTGGGTTCTGTCAGTAAGCCAGTTGGCAACCCATCGATTGATGTAGGGATTTATGCCCAGCTTAGTAAGTTTATATATGATTCCAGAGTGGGGGATGGTGTTGAAGGCATTGACGAGGCTGTGTGGACCATCTTACCCTTGTCCACGGTTCTGGAGACTGATTTGAAGAGGTCAGTCAGGTTCAGGAGACAAGATCGGCCCTTCACAAACCCAAACTGTGTGGGGTCCATTGTTTGAAGGTTGCCAATGTCTTTGTTTATAAGTTCCATGACAGTACGTTCCATGGCCTTGCAGATCAGGCTTGTCAGATTGATGGGGCGGTAGTTCCCCGGATCCAAGGTGAATCCCCCCTTGTGGAGTGGGGATAACTGTAGCTGTGTGTCACTCAGGCATGAAGCCTTAGAAGAGGCTATGATTAAACATAACACTTAGGTGAGGTGCCAGTTCATTTTGTAGTTCATGTAGTACACAGTCTGGGATGTCGTCTGGTCCCATGGATGCTGTATTCTTAGCTTTGGAAAGTGTGTTTTTTTACCTGTGTGGCCGTTATTACCGGAATTTGGCAATCTTTCGGTATTGGGATGGGCCCTTTAGGGGGGTGAAGTTTGCAATGAATCGATCTGCCAGGATATTGGCAATATCCTTGGGATCAGTACATTTAATGCCATTCTGTTGTAGCTCAGAGCAGATCTGAGCATTGCCATTTAGATTCTTGACATAGCGATAGAATGCCTTGTGATTGTCTTTGGAATCCTTGACAATTGTATTTTCATAACTAGCTTTGGAGGATTTTATGAGTGATCTCAGCTTCTTACTGAGGCTGATAAGGGAGTTTTTTGTATCCTGGGATTTTCCTCTTTTCTGCAACAGTTTCTTCCTTTTGTTGTAAAGTTTGTTTATGGCAAGGGACCTATTGGGGATGGCACAATTAATGCACGAGTGGATGTGCTCGTACAGTGCCTTAGTGTAAGATTCAGCAGTCGAACTTTCAGTTCCCGTGTGCATGGGTGTCACAAAGTTTGTCACTTCTGACTTGAGTAGCATGAAGTTGGCTTTGGAGAAGTTTTTTACAGAGGTTTCTTTACTGGGGGGTGGGGGTGGGATGTGGATGTCAAGGGTGATTAGCTTATGGTCAGACCTGACCAACGAGGGGGTGACCATAGGTAGTGCAGTTTTTTTGTAAATTGCTACTTGTTTAAGAATTTTTCTTTTTGTGGCTGGTGACAGCAGGATTATAGATAACTATCATTATTTGCTTTAGGTGACTTGAATTTTGTAGTAACTTTTAAAGATAATGGCTATATTCTGTTGCCTAAACTGTATGTAGAGTTTCTGCAAGTCACTTGGAGAAGCAGTCAGCTTTGTAGGAGCTCCTCGAAGAATTAACTGGACTTGTTTAGACTACACACTTGGACATTACAGGTAAGAGAACATGCTATGCTTGGGAGATTCTTATTTAAACTGTGAATTATTGATGGTATCTCATGTTTGGTGTAATTGCTGGAGATTTTAAGTAGAAAGTATATATTTGCTGTACTTGTTTCCATGTTGTATGGTGTAAAGTTTTGTATTACAGGTTTATTTTTTTAGAGGTTGCTAGTTTCACTGCACTGCCTGTGCAGTACTTTTGATTCTTTTGGTGTGTGTGTGTGTGTGTGTGTGTGTGTGTGTGTGTGTGTGTGTACGTACTGTGGTAACTGGCTATTCTTTCCATGACTGGTTGGGAGTCTGGGTTTGTAGAGGGTATACCATGTTGTTTTGCTTTGCTGTGCAGGCCTTTAGCTCAACTGAGAGCATGTGGTCATTGTTGAAGGTTCTTGTGTGTCTTTTTAGTTAGATATTACTTTTACAGTATTAATTGTGTTTCTTCTTTTTTGGTTAGTGACAAAAAGTTTAGAACTAGTTTTCCTGAGGGGTTGTGAAGCTTGAGTTCTGATTTCACCTCCCAGTACTGTATGTGGTAGTAATTATGGCCATGTTTTATTGCTTAAATACTGGGTAGGTTTTCCTGCTGTCTCAGTTGAAACAGTGGTCTGCTTCACACAAAAATATGGCTCCAGTAAGACATTGTGATACATGCTTACAAGCCTACTGAAGGATGCTACAGGTTATTGTACATTTTATGTTTTTTATTTATGTCAGCTGTTGAATTTGGAGTATATGTTGTAGGAAGAAATAATTATCAATTATGTATTTAGTGTATTTTTGTGCCACGTTTTGTGCATGAGTAATAGGTTCATAGGTTTATACTGGGTTAACAACCATCAGGGTCTTTACAAGCCTAGCTACGCAGCCTTACCTAGTTTTATTATCCAGTTCCTTGGACACCTACATGGTGGACCACGTTAGTGAAGAGAGAGCTAAGGATTGTGTGTGTGGGGGGTGTATGTTAGTTGGAGATTAATTTACTACTACTGACCTCTGTCCATCACAGACATGTGGGTCAGACTTGGGGCTGCATTTATTGTGTCCCATCCAATGATCAAGGTTTCTTTTTCTTTTGAATAGGATCAGGGATGAACTTTGCTTCACGTAGATGGGGAGCTTATTCCATAACATGGAGACCCTTTGAGACACATAGCAGTCTCTCCAGCATGTTGTAGAAGAAATAAGTTTAAATGAAGTATTTAGTGTATTTTTGTGCCACTTTTTGTGCATCACAAATAGGTTCATAGGTTTATACTGGGCTAACACCCATCAGGGTCTTTACAAGCCTAGCTATGCAACCCTACCCAGTTTTATTCTCTAGTTCCTTGGATATGGTGAACTACATTAGTAAAGAGATAGCTAAGGGTTGTGTTAGTTGGAGATTAATTTACTACTACTGACCTCTGCCCATCACAGACATGTAGACCAGACTTGGGGGGGGGGGGTGCATTTGTGTCTCATCCAACGATCAAGGTTTCTTTTTCTTTTTCTTTTGAATAAGGTCAGGGATGAACTTTGCTTCACGTAGATGGGGAGCTTATTCCATAGCACGGAGACCCTTTGAGACACATAGCAGTCTCTCCAGCATGTTCTATTTATGTCACAGGCAAAGTGCATGTCTTTTCATGTACTGTTTCTGATGCTGTTTATTTTGCAAATGCACAAGAGATCTGTCACAGCTCGATCTGAGGATGCCTCAGTAACTTATAGGAGACTGAGTACAGGTATAGGGCCTTAAGGTAATCTATGTAGGACAGGGTATTTGGCTATTTGTACCTTAGATTCTTTGGGTGAGGAACCTTTGAGTGCATTTTAACTGCTGCAAGTGCCTGGTTAGATACATGCCAAAGGGGGCACTGTACTCAGTAATGGGTCTGATAAGGGCTGTGTACAGTAGTACTGTAACTTTCCTGGACTTAACTTAGATCCATACTTTGCTTATGAGTTGGGTGGTGTAGAATGATTTTCTTGCTATCTTGTATAGATATGTGTATATATATATATATATATATATATATATATATATATATATATATATATATATATATATATATATATTCCCAGATCTTTAACTATCTAATGAACTGTTAGTGGTGGTGTTTTATGTTTGGTTCATAGGTTTTTACTAGGCTAATGACCACAAGGTCCTTTTTAAGCCTAGCCATGCATCCCAAATCTCTGACAAGTTGTGATACCCTTAATAAGTTTAAGCAGGGGCCTGGGGGATGAACAGTTTATAGACTGCGTGTGTCCATTAGAGAGATAAATGCCAAGCTGGGGATGAATTTCTTGCTCCCCATCCAGTTGTCCAAGTTATACATGAATTGGGTTAGGGAGCAGCTCTGCTTCACATGGATGGGGAGCCTATTCCATAGACAGGGGTAGTCTCTGGGATACATACTTGTCTTTCCAGCAGGTCCTATTTATATCACAGGCAAGGTTTAAGTCTGTAGAACTGGTAATTCTGGTGCTGTTTTGCTGATATGCAGGAGGTCAGTCAGAGTGGGGTCTGACAATACCCTGTATGCTAGGAACAGATCTCCCCTCAACAGCCTGTAGGAGACAGAATACAGAGATAGGTCCTTGAGATGGTCTGCAGAGGACATTTTACTTTTGCCCAGTATTCTTTTAGTGAGGAACCTCTGTGGATGTTCCATTTGTTGGATATGCCTGGTTAGGTGCATACCAAAGATGGACATTGTACTCAGTGATATGTCTGATGAATAACGAATGCAGTGGAACAATAACTTCCCAGACCTAGATGCCATACACTTTGTTTATAAGCTGTGCAACATAAAATGATTTCCTCACTACTGTAGACACGTGATGGTCAAAGGCTATAATGCTGTCTGTGTGTGTCCCCAAGTCCCCGACTACTGGGTTTAACTCTAAGGGGTGTGTTGTCAACAGGATACTTACCACCGGTGGATGACTTCCTGAAGGATACTATTATCTACTTCTTGGTATTTAGATTTAGTCCATGGCTGTGACATCAGTTTGTCTGTGTCAGCCCTTTCTGGAAGACATTTGTGTCAGTGTGGGATTCAGTGATCGCTCCTAATTTGCAATCATCTGCAAATTTAGTCAGCCAGAGACTGTTGACATTGGCTTTTACTTCAGAGAGGTAAATCCCAAATGAGGACTGGTCCAAGGAGTGATCCTTGAGAGACTCCACTTGTAACTGGCATCTTTGTAGAGGTGGACTCCCCAATTTTAACTTCCTGAGTCCAGTCTGTGAGTCATTTGGCTGTCCACTTGGTGACTTACTGGTTTGTACCTAATCTATTGAGTTTATCAACAATGCTCGAGTGGGGTATGTTGTCACATGCCTTGGCCAGGTCAAGGTAGGCAATGTGAACCATTTTGCCATCATTCATTGCTTTGGT
Organism: Protopterus annectens; assembly: GCF_019279795.1. Taxonomy (NCBI): domain Eukaryota; kingdom Metazoa; phylum Chordata; order Ceratodontiformes; family Protopteridae; genus Protopterus; species Protopterus annectens. The sequence continues at coordinate 329,904,105 of NC_056751.1, read as the reverse complement.
GACCTTCTCATTGAAGTTCACCAGTTTGAGTAAGCATTACCTGCCCTTGATGCAACCAAACTGGGTTGGGTCCAGTGAATGGATGTTTACTATGTCGTTATCGATCATTTCCATGGCTTTGCATAAGACTGCTCAGACTTATGGGTCTGTATATGGCCAACTTTTGCACAGAGGGATGACTGTTGTTGCTAAAGTTCTTTTATATCACATTTTTGTCCCAAACTGATGTTTTCTTGGTGCTGCAGTTTTCCTACTTTAACAGTTGCTTTTGCACATTTATCAAGACCAAATGACATTCTTATATCATCTGAAAAAGTTTTGACTACTTGCAGTTGTGCTTTTAGTTCCTCATCTGATGAAATATACAGTTTTAAATAATTGACAAAGAGATGTGACATCTTTACACTTTGCTGTTTTCTGAAAACGAAATTATACCCATGGCGTAATCTGTTAAGTAGACAGCTTAAAGGGTTAAGGGCAAGACAGAATAGCAGCAGTGATAGGAAATCACCCTGGAATATCCCCCCCCCCTTTGAATTTTTATTCCTGGAATAATAATTTGTCCTTTATCGTGGCTTAATTGCAAAGTGGTTTGCCACAGTTTCATGGTCACTGTAATGTAGTTGATCAGTGTAGAGTGTATGTTGTACATTTTTAAGCACTCTTTTATCCATGAATGTGGGATACTATCAAATGCTTTTTTTGTATTCAGTCCATAACATACTTAGATTCTTCCCCTTTTTTCAGTTGTCCTTTATGACTTTATTTAGTAGCAGATAACCCTTTGTTCCATATGACATTTATTACCCCTTTGTTCTGCTGCAATCATTGAATTTTCTTTTAAATTACTATAAACTCTGTCAGCATCAATTCCGGTATATAGTTTGTACGTCACCAGAAGGTAAGTTATTGGCCTATAATTTTTAGGATGAATTGCAGGTTCAGTCCTAAGTAGGAACATTGTTTTTCCTGTTGTTAACCAGATTGGTGTCTGTTCGGGGTACACGTATAAATACTGCTTACTCATTGGTAAATCTTCATGCATTGATGTTAATACTTTTAGCCAGAAGCTAGGTACTACATCTGGGCCTGGCGCATTCCAATTGGAGGCTTTTCTTAACTTTATTTCAATCTCTCTGGCCGTTACCTCATCCCATTTCATATCCTGTACCTTTGAACTTCTTATTCTTTCTTTTACTTCTATCCGTTTAGCATCTTTGTTATGTTCTACAGGGTCTTCATAAATATTTTTCCAAACTGTATCTATTTCTTTTGGGTGATCTTTCAATTTCTTTTGCCTTGTTTCCCAATTCTCTGTAGAACTTTTTGGGGTCATCAATAAATTGCTTATTTTGTACTTTTCCTTTATATTTGTGTATCTTCTAAGTTTTTCTGCCCATGCTGAGACTTTGAGTTTATTATTTGCAATAGTGCAAGATAGATCCTGATCCGTTATAATACTGTGCATTCCTTTTATCACATCTATCTTTGAGTATTTTTTGTTGCTCTGTTCCCTCTTCTGTACTCTTCTAACAGTGACACTTCTTGTCTTAATTGCTTTATAGTTTTATCTATTCAATATGTCCATGATGGTATTCAATTTCTCCCCTTCCTTTCCCTTACTACTCTGTGTTCTTGTGGTAGAATTCTATCTGTTATTAATTTATCTGCACAGTGATATATCCTATTTACTTCTGTTATATCTCATGGATATATATGGACAGTCCTAATTACTGTGTTCATTTGTTTTATCAAATTTCTGACTTTGTGGGTTTTATTGACCTGCAATCTATTTCTTTCATTGATCTTAATATGTATATCTATTTCTATTAAGTCAAGCAACTCTTCTCTTAACTCATTTTCTTCTAAACTGAGGGAATGTTTTTTGTTTTCCATTTCCTGCGGGCATTCTGTAGAAAGTTCTTTAGCATCTTCCTGTGGCACATTCTCTTCAATTTCATCCTGTTCCATCCATTGCTGTGTCATATGGGAACTCAATGGCCTATCACTCTTCAACATTGACTATATCAGAGTTGCCACAGTTTGCTGTTCCTTCCCTTGCTCTCCAGCTTCAGTTGAACATACTGGTTTCCTGTGGAAGACTCCAAAATATCGTCATATGGCAACTGCCCAGTTGCTTCCTGTTCCACTGTTTTTTCTTTAATTTGGATGTCTATTGCTCTGTCATGCTGTAATGTTTTTTGAGGTTAGATTTTCTATACTGAATCCTTCACTTCGCAGGTACTCCATAACCTCAGTTTCTATTTCTTTAGCTTCTCCATTACTAATCTTCTTTTCTACTTTTCCTCTTTGTCTTTTTATTTTTTTGTATTGTAAAGTTTTCCATGTCTGGATTCCTTTGCTTGTATTTCTCTTCAGGTATCTTTGGTGCTACTCTTTTTGCTTTCTCCTTTGCATAAATATTACACCATATTAAATCTCTTTTTCTTTCCCATGTCCATATTTCTTTTTCAGTTGTCTCCTCATCTTCCTGTTTCTCCTTACTTTGGGTACTCGTTCCTTAATGCTGTGATGGAACCTGTGGGAGTAAAGAACAGGTTAAAATGGATTTCTGTGGATTTTTCTGAAAATGCAAAATAAATGTTCTGCATTTCAGTGTGTACAGTGTACTCAGTTTAAACTCAGTTACCTAACTTGGCAAAACTACATAGCTCGGCATTCATTGTTAATAAGAATCAGAAGTAAAATATTTTATCTCTTATAAACTATGCAGCTTTGTAAGATTATTATCTACAAGCAGGTCAAGATGAACTCTTGTATGCAGCTGTGTCTCGTCAACATGATACACAAGATAGGCCAAGGATGAAAGAAGTTATTCTTCAGGAACAAAATGTTTAAAATATGGAAAACAAATTGTCAGCAGACCAGCTTCAAAGGAAAGTCTTATTATTCTGGCAAATTCTGTAAACTGTTGATACAGGCATAAAAGACGCTATAAAGATTGGGACTTTTCCTTTTGTATCAGAGACTTTGATTCTCCTGTTCTTGCAGACCTGATGCTGTAAGCTGAAGTATGTTTTTGATGTATATACCTTTCATTGTTAAGCTAGATGTAAACCTTGTGTGCAGTAAATAAATGTAACAGCAGAACTGTCTCAGTGTCTTCACTGAGTAAAAGTACAGACTACCTGAAAAGTGTAGTTTAACAGTGGCAAGACCAGTCTATTCAAAATAACCAGGGAGGTGACCTGAAGAGGTGCCTCTCACAGTGCGACATTCCAGCACAGACCTTCTTAGAATCAATTCTTCTCTTCCTAAACTTCGTCTTTTGACTGGAGGACAAAACACTCAGTGCAGTACAGGGCAGTATGGTAATTTTTCTTCTGACAGTTGGTGACCCATGAGGTATGAAAATTATACTGCCAACATTTTTGTCTCACCAGCATCTAGTGAAAGACAGCAGAGAATTTTCCCACAGCTGATCTTCGCGTCAAGTCTAGCCACCTTGTCCTGATCATTTTTGTAAATATTTTCTTCTGTTTTTCTTTTAACAATGAATGCACGAAGTGTGCACTCAGTCTTTTACTTTTGATGTGTCCGAACCATATATAAATGTGTGGAATTATTTAAATACACGGTATGATCAGCATGTTAGCACCTGTAAGTCTTTGTAAGGAAAAACTGACAATCCAGCATTATGTAAGTGGATCTCTACCTTTGATTGGTATGTACATTAGACAAAAGTGTCACAGAATGTACAAAAATGTGCTATTTGCAATTATTTAAATGTTTCTTTTTGCATGCCTTGTCATAAACGTGTATGGTACAAAACCTGGAACACAACCAGGATAAAGTAATGCGTGAAGCACAGACAATGGTTCCTGTTTCTGTATATCCTCTTGTTAAAGATTTGTTAGACAGTGATGCAGATGTCAAAGGTTGTACTTTACAGTCTGATTTGCAGGAGTTTAAAGATTGGATTGCTAAAGTTAGCAACCAGCAGGATCTTGACCTTATGGGTCATTTTCAGACATACTGTGATAAATGGAATGCGTCTGGTAAACTGCATGCTGACACCGCTGACTGTACAAAAGAATTTTCTCAGTTTTTGAAAGTCTCTCAGTCTAAAATTAAGACTTTTACACAAACTGTTATTGAATAAGGCAGTAAAGCTATTGGTATGATAGAAGGGTTAATGAGTAAAATTGTGCGTTTGCAAGAAAAATATGAAAAGCAGCTGGCCGACGCACAGAGTGACGTACCTGTAGGGAGGAAATAAACACATTACGAGCTCAGTTGGAGACACAAGAATTTGAGGTCGCTAAAGCAACAGACTTAGCTAATCAAGAGCTTTTAAAATTACAAGCCCTGTTAGAGAAATATCATTCTAAAGCATTAGAAACTACAGTTACAAGCCCTATCATAGCCTCAGCAGGATTTTCTGCTGAAGTTTATCATCAGTCTAGGATGTTAAAAACTCCCCCTAAGTGGGATGAACAGAAAGGTAATTTTAATAACATGATTACATTTGAAGCTTGGGTTCTTAAAATTGTAGGCACTGTATGGAATGATACACTTGAACGCTGTTTTTGGAATTTTATTCCACAATGTTTTAGGTTCATAGGTTCATACTAGGCTATCTGCCCTAGGGCATTTATAAGCCTAGCCAGAGTGTGTTTGGCTTTCGCCACCCATTTTAAATTAATTTTGGTATGCCCTTTTTGAGGTTAGTATACTGTGCCTCTGTCTAACAGTGACACAAAAGTGATACCCGGGGTAAACCTATGATCCCCCATCCACTCATCAAGATTCCTCTTGAAGAGAGTCAGTGAGGGACTCTGCCTAACCTGGACTGGGATTTTATTCCAGAGTGAAGGGAGCCTCTGGGTTATGAATCTGTCCCTCCAGCTTGTCCTATTTATTTCAGTGCTGAGGTTCAAATCTCTCGAGCGTGTAGCTTGATGGGATTTGGATTTTCTGAGGTGCAGCATGTCCATTAATTCTGGGTTGGACATGGCTTTATACATCAGGCACAGATCGCCTCTGAGCAGGCGGTATGCCACTGAGTAGAGCTGGAGTTTCTTTAACCGGGCAGCATATGGCATCGGTTTGAGCCCTTTGATCCTCTTGGTGAGGTACTTTTGGGGTCTTTCCAGTTGCTGCTGGTGTCTGGTAAGGTACATCCCAAAAGGGGCATTGTACTCAATTATGGGCCTGATGAGGGATGAGTAAAGAGGCACGATGACCTCCCCTGATCTAGATGTGAATCCCTTCATGATTAGGTGGGCTATATAAAATGTTTTTCTAACCACTTTGGCCACGTGGTTGTCAAATGAGAGATTGCTATCAACTTGGGTCTCCAGGTCCCTAATTACTTCTTCCAGATTAATGGATTACCACTTATGTGGTAATTTGTGGGCACTTTGTTTTTGCCAAAGGGGATGACTATACACTTTTTGGCGTTTAGCTTGAGGCCATGGCTCTGGCACCAGTTGTCTGTTTCTATGTGGCCCTTTTGGAGGATGCTTGTGTCGGCTGGAGAGTCGATTATGGTGCCCAGTTTGCAGTCATCTGCAAACTTGGTCAGCCACAGTCCTTCCGTGTTGACCTGTACCTCTGAGAAATATATACCGGACAAGAGAGGTCTCAGGACTGAGCCTTGTGGGACGCCACTTGTAACTGGTTTGGAGTCTGACATGGCTCCAGCAATTCTAACCATGTGGGTTCTGTCCTTGAGCCAGTTTGCAACCCATCTAGTGACATAGGGGTTTATATTTAAGCTGGTGAGCTTATCTATAATGCCCGAGTGGGGTATTGTATCGAAGGCTTTTGCGAGGTCCAGGTAGGCTGTGTGGACCACCTTCCCCTCGTCAATGGCCTTGATGACTGTTTCAAAGAAATCGACCAGGTTTAAGAGGCAGGATCTGCCCTTAACAAAGCCAAACTGGGTAGGATCCAGTGTCTGTAGGTCCCCAATATCTTTATTTATAAGGTCCATGATGATCCTTTCCATAGCTTTGCAGACCAAGCTAGTCAGGCTTATGGGGCGATAGTTTCCAGGATCCATTGAGGCACCACCTTTGTGGAGAGGGACCACCGTTGCTGTACGCCACTGTTTGGGTACATATCCTGTAGTAAGGCTGAGATTGAACAGTAGTTTTATGTTTGGGTTTAGCTCTTCTTGGAGTTCATGTAGGACGCAGCCCGGGACACCGTCCAGTCCCATTGATGCTGTGTTTTTTGCTTTGGAGAGGGCGGCTCTTACCTGAGCATCTGAGATGTCAGGGGGGCAGCACTCTGCTTGGATAGACATTTGCCTTTTTGGTGGGAAGGGGGGAGAAGTTTGCACTGAACCTGTCAGCTAGGATGTTGGCAATGTCTGTGGGTTCGGTGTATTTTTTGTCATTTTGGACTAATTCTGAGAATATCTGGGAATTCCCACCCAGGTTCCTAACATAACTAAAGAAAGCCTTGTGATTATCCTTAGTGTCCTGTGCAATTTTTCTCTCAAAGCTGGTCTTAGACGATTTTATGAGTGCCCGTAGTTTTTTGCTAATACTGATCAGAGATGCCTTCCCTTTTTGGGATTTTGTTCTATCATGTAGTAGCTTCCTCCTTCTATTGTATAGTTTGTTTATGGCTGGGGTCCACCAGACAGGATGTCTGCCTTTGGAGGATTGGGTCTTGGTTTTATTTGGGATTGCATGATCCATGCATTCCTGAAGGTGTTCATAGAATGCTTTTATATAAAGGATTCTGCGGTCTGGGCCATATTTTCCACAGGCCCGGGGGCTTTGAAGGATGCCACCTCAGTTTTGAGGAGTGTAAAATTTGCTTTAGTGAAGTTTTTCACTGTGGTTTTCTGGGCAGGGGGTGGGGTCGGGATGTGAATATCCAGTGAGATTAGTTTATGGTCTGATCTTACCAGTGAGGGATACACTTCTGGTCTGGAGCATAGAGTCCCCATGTTGGTGATGATCAGGTCCAGTATGTTTTCCCCTCTTGTGGGAGTGGTAACAAGTTGTTCCGTAGCATTTGAGTTTATAAATTCTAGGAACATTTGGGCTTGGGTGTTGGAGCTAGAGTAATGCTCCCAGTCTATGTTTGGGTAGTTGAAGTCGCCCAGTATAATGGTGTTTGGAGAGACCTTCATATTTTCCAGTGTTCTCAGGAAGGCCGAGTGGAGTTCCCAGATTTGGGAGGGTGGTCTGTAGCAGGATATAAACTGGAAGGCAGTTTTACCCACTGTTAGTTGCACATGGATAGTCTCTGATGCTTCGTGCTGTGCCACCAACCTGGAGGTGTGGGTATCATTGACGAATATTGATCCTCCCCCTCCTTTCATGGTTCGGTCCAAGTTTTGGGGCCGAAAAGCATGGTATGAGGTATAACCTGGTAGTGCTGGGGTGCTCTCAGGAGCCTTGAACCAGGTTTCTGTTACTGCACAGATATCGATGTTCTCCATGCTAAGGAGAGTTTTGAGTGCATGTATCTTTAAGTTTAGACTTCTGGCGTTGAGTAGCATTACTCTTAGTTTCTTATCCCCTGTGATACCTATGGAGGTGGGTTTGTCTTTTCAGCCTTGCCTAAAAAAGGCACTATGGGGGTAGCAAGAGCCTTTGCCAATATCTGAAAGCCCAGGGGTGATAGGTGCAAGCTGTCCCTAGCGAAGCATCGTGGCTTGTCGAGCATGTCATCCCAGGCTGACAGGCATCGGATCCCCTTTGAATGACACCAATACTTAAGCCAATTGTTGAACTTGATCATCTTGTCTTCATATTGTGGCATCATTCTTGGTGAAGGTAAGATGCTACTCAAGGTCAGGGTCATACCGGCCTGGGCTACATGCTCAGAGAGCTCCTCTATGTCTCTTTTCATGTAGTCCAGGGAGGTACGTCTCAGGTCATTCACACCAGCATGGACAATGACTGAGTCATATTTGTACTTGCCTTGGAGTGACATGAGTGCTTGTGTTATATGGTGGATTCTAGCGCCCGACAGGCAGCTCACCATGACCTTCTCCTTGTTCAGCCTGGCGAGCAGGACGTCAGTGTGCCTGACGATAGAGTCACCTATTACAAGTGTATCAGGTGTGTTGTTTAGCCTTAAGGGCTGTGACTGTTCGGCACACTGGGTTTGTGAGCTATGTGTTGCACGTGTTTTGTTTTGGGGTAGCGGTTTCTTGGGTGTCTGCTTTGGAGGTCTCTGCTGCTTAGGCAGATTTTTATTTAGAGCCTCCGAGTATGTTTTTGTGTGTTTATGTGTTTGGTTTGCTGTCGTGGTAGGTCTATGTGAGACTGGAATTGTAGTGAGTGTGGTTTCCCTTTCCTCCTGACTGGTTACGCCAGTACTGAGTTGAGAGAGCTTAGCCTCCAGTTTGGCTATATGGTTGCATCTCTCACATGTGTTGGATTTGTTGGGAGGAGGAGAGGGTTGTCTGTGTACATGAGGCAGTTGTAACATTGCCTCAAGATTCCCAGGTTCACCAGCTGGACCAGAGAGGAGATTGACAACTGACCTTTGGACATGCTAGAATAGTATTGGGAATTCCTTTATAATTGAAAAAAAAGGGCCAATGGGGAACAAGGTACTCGAGGGGAGTTTGTGAGGGTGTAGTGCTTTTAATTTTTTAGCGCTGACCTATATAATTGCTTTAGTGAGCAAGTGCCAGGTAACTTAAATGCAATGTGCTACAGGTAACTTAAATGCAAAAACGACAAACAGTAACTTTCATTCAAGTGAAACAAGGAAATAAGTACAGTAAGCAATGCAGATATCACTAGGGATCCACAGAAGCACTGAACAGCTGCATTTTAGGTGGAATTAGCGTTTCAGGGAAATAAGCAAACAAACAACAAGCATACAAACAAAGCTAGATTCAGCAGGCCTGGATCTAGTCTATGCTACAGCAAACAAGGTGTACCAATTTTAGTAAGAAACAGTTAAAATATGCAGGCACTATAAGCCTTTAACCAGAAATTCCCAGCTCAGAAGGGCAGAGTCCAGCCTCTCCTCCCACAAGAGTGCAGACCACGAACCCTCTTAATGTCAAATAACTGGCCTGAAGCCCAAGTGCTTAAACCAGAATTAATACACTTTTAGAATAACAGACACTGAGCCCTCAGTCAGCAGTTCCCAACTTAGAAGGATGTAAGCTACCTGTCCTGCCACTATAGTGCAGACCACAAACCTTCTTAATGTAAAACAACTGGTCTGAAGCCCAAGTGCTTAAACTAAAAGGCTTAGAATGAGTTACACCAAGCAGTAGTAAATACAACTGAGTACCTTTAAGATGATGCAAAAGCAAAATAAAGTAGGAAGAAACACAAATACAGTAAAAGCAGATACATTTTTTTTTTTTGAGTGAGCAAATGAGATGGGCCCAGGAGAAGTATCCAAGTGCAAATTTAGAAGAGTTTCAGTTTCAAAGCCACCTACTGAAAAAACAGTCAACTTCCAGCTAGATATTGCTCAATGCAACACAAACAAATTACTTTAAATCGTGTATTATTTGATAAAAGTGCAGGTAAAAATCTACTTAACTTCACTCATGTAGGTCTCAGTTGGCCAAAGCTCACAGTTTAAACAGAAAACAATTCACTGTACCACTTGTATAAGACAGAAACCGAATAACAATGAGGTAAACTACCCCCACTTATCACTGGCTATGCAGGTTTTTTAACAAGCCTTAACTGAAAATACCACTTGTATAAGAACTACTGAAAAAACAGTCAACTTCCAGCTAGATATTGCTCAATGCAACACAAACAAATTACTTTAAATTGTGTATTATTTGATAAAAGTGCAGGTAAAAATCTACTTAACTCCACTCATGTAGGTCTCAGTTTGCCAAAGCTCACAGTTTAATGGCTTATATTCAGCAAAAGCAGTATCTAATACAAACTAAACAGACAATAATGACAGCAGTATTGTTAACATACCCTAGGGGGCAGTCTCTCACACCAACACTTTTAGATCAGTTTCAAATGACATTTTGTAACTCTATAGAAGAGCAAGTTTAACACTATCAGCTGGCATATATGCTAGTCAATGGCAGTGATGAAAAAGATATAAAAAAATGTCAATTTTCAAAAGCTGTTATGCGCTCCTTTTTGGACCATTTGAAAGGTGTCCCAGGGGATATTAAACTTTTATTTATGAAGAATCTTCAAACACACTCACAGAGTTAGTAAATAAATTGCTGCAAGCATGTATTATGTGTAAAGATAATGCTGTTCATAAGCAAAAGATTTATATTCCCCGTTATGCACCTGTTGTTAGTGAAGTAAGGGGAAGGGGGCGAGGGAGATGGATTAATCAGGAACAGCAAGTCCCACAGCAGGTAGCAGGACAACCATGTCAAGGGCAAATTATACAAGGGCAACCATGAGCAGCTTCACCTCCCCCAGCCACTCAGTTAAATTATTAAGTTACTCAATCTGTAGAGGGTCCTCCAAAGAGACAGCCTATTTGTTATTCCTGTAAATAGGTAGGTCATACTAAAAATAATTGTAAGTATTATCACAGATGGTGCCAGGAACAAGAGGCGAAGGGTTAAGTTTCTTACTGTGAAAAAAATAAATTTGATAAGCCATGTGTACCACAACAGCAACAGGTAATGCAGCCAGAAGTACAAACACAGTAGTACACTTCACAGCAATATGTGACAGAGGGTAATAGGGGACTACAGCAGCAACCCCCTATATACTACAAACACTCAACAGTCAGTATTCCCAGTACAGCAAAGGGATGGTGTGACACCTAGTGTCGTTGTACAAGGTAATGTTGTTAGCACACAGGATACAACTGTCTCTCCTGACGGTCCAGTAAATCCCAATTATCAGCAGCAAATAGCCTTGCATCATGAACTTAATCGATCTTCTTATGTTGAATGAAGAGGTCGAGAAAACACTGCAGTTATGTCCTTTGCAGTCCAATATCACCGATGATTCGGGGTGGGAAGTAGATCTATTATAGGGGTGTGACCCCCCCCCCCCCACCCAAGTCTCTTTCTTGACTAACTTCAGGAAAGGGAAGGATGGACAACCACTTATCAACATGTGGGTAGAGGAGAACCTGTGGAAAGATGTTCTTCTTGATACAGGAGCGGCTGTCTCAGTGACAGGTAGTCATTTTCCTCCTGACTTGTCTAAACGTACATGTATTTCAGGTTTTAATGGCTCTGGATGTCTAGCTATAGGTTGTAAACCTGTACAAGTACAATTCTCCTGTCAAGGGGAACCAGTGAAAGGGGTATTTTTGATGCATAATTCTTGCACATCTACAATCTTGGGAATGGATATATTGTCCAAAATGGGAACTGTTATAGACAGTCCTAATGGTATTATATGGCAAGGACAAGGCCCCATTTTATGTATGATTGAGGCAATACATGTATCAAACAGTTCTGAAAAGGGCCATACTGTCACCCCTGCTGAAAATGAAGAATGGTTAAAGGTAAAACCACAGTTCCCTATGTTGTGGTCTCAAGGGCCCACAGGCTGTGGGAAGCTACAGAAAGCAGTTTCTGTAGGTAGTGGCAAAGATTTAATTCCGCCGTTTCAAAAACAGTATCCGATCCCAAAGGAAGCAGAAACAGATATGCAAAATTGCATACATTGATGGCTTGATGTGGGAATAATTCAAAAGGGAAATAGCTCTACAAATTCACCTATATGGCCAGTTAAAAAGAAAGATGGCACTTAACAATTTTTTTTAGCTCATTGTATATTAAGGGAATCAGTGCAATGGCACGAGTTTGTTTATTCTGATGAAGTTGGTGCAGTGCGCCGATGAAAAGCTTCGTTGTTTGGCTTAAATAAAACTTTTCATTTTGCTCATTAGCATTCAGCGTGTTTGCCTCTTTTTGGATTTTGATCACTGAGTCTGTGGATATCATGGATATCGCTGGTGTGGTTGTGAGTTAGCGGTGTTTTTTTTTCAAGTTTGACTTAACAATTGGTTATTGACTTACGGAAAGTAAACCAATTCACAACTCCCCGGGCTAATCTGATTCCAGGGGTCCCAGAGCTAGCAGCAAAAATAAAACCACAGAGTCAGTGGTTTACGGTCATAGACTTAGCTAATGATTTCTTTGCAGTACCACTGCTGGAAAAAGATTGACAAAGGTTTTGCCTTTACATTTCAAAATAAACAGCATGTCATGAAGCGGTTACCACAGGGATTTCAAAACAGTCCAGGTATATTTCACCAAATAGTTGGACAAATGCTACAAAGTCTAGAATCTAATGATTCTGTTTTGCATTACATTGATAATATACTAATGCAGTCTGAAACAAAAGAACAGCATTTAGCTGAAGTGACACAGGTCCTTCAAACACTGTAGTAGGCAAGGTTTAAGGTTAAAAGTGAAAAGGTACAATTCATGTCACCTAAAGTAAATTTTCTAGGTACTATTTTACGTCCCTCTGGGCATACTCCTTGTTCGGAGAGGGTGCAGGGAATCTTGCAAATGGATAAACAGGTTACCATTCCGGATTTGCACAAATTTCTGGGTATCATGAATTACAATTGGAAATTTATAGAGGATTATGCCAGCTCCTCTGTATGACATGCTTTCTAGCCAGAAAGAATTACCCTTTCTGGAGTGGGGACCAAAGGAAAATATGGCTTTTTGTGATTTGAAGGCAGCATTGGCCAAGGCTACAAAATTAGTAGTTCCAAGTCTAACATGTCCCTTTGTGTTGCAGGCAGCAGCTGGACCCAACACACTCTCTGTTGTGCTTTTACAGGAGTGACCTCAGGGCTCTGATTCTAGAATAAAAAAGACTTTACGTCCCATTACATTTTTCAGTAGGAAAATGACACATGTTGAGAGGGGATATCACCCGTGCATTCAGCAACTTTTGGCCATTTACTGGGGTTTAAAGCAAACTGAATACTTAACAGTTTTCTCTAAAGACATTATAGTACAGACATCGCATTATGCCATACAGGCTTTGGTAAATGAGACTCAGCTAAATAAACTGATTGATGACATCAATCAAGCAGTGTTTGCAAAATGGTTGGCATTATTTAGTGTCAAGCAAGTTACAATAAAGGCAGGAAATAAGTATTACTTATCTAACATCATGGGATATGAAGGAAAATGACATGAACGCATTAGGCACATTTCAAATCCAGAAAAGCCCATTTTGTCTCCTGATTTTTAGGAAGGCAGGCCATCCGTCTTTGTTGACGGTGCTCGATTTTGGGACAAGGGACAATGGACAATATCGGACTGGATTTGCAGTAGTACCAGAAAACCCTTCTGTGGGACAGCCGACTCCGATTCAGTTACCGGGACACATGTCTGCTCAGCGAGCCGAATTAAAAGCAGTTCTTTTTGTGTTACAGCATTTTCCACCTGTCAATATTTTTTCAGACAGTGCATACGTAGTTAATTCTCTGTGGCTGCATATGTCTACATGGACAAGGAGAGGGTTTGTTGATAACATGGGCAAACCACTCAAGCACGCTTCTGTGTTACAGACTATTTGGAATTTGGTTCGTGGTTAGTCCCTTGTGGGTTGCTACAGTATCTTAAAGGTAAAAACTCATCAAAAAGCTACAAATTAAATTTTTCAGTTAAATAACTATGTTGATCAGATGGCAAAAAAGGCAGCAAAGAAAGGAATGCAATTGTATCCTACAGAACACCTTTCTAGTGTACCAGATAAAACCACTGCAGTACATGCCATACAGACATTTTCAGTTCAGAATTTGCAACATGATTTGCTGCAGATCCAGACTAAGTTTTGGTTGCATGAAGAGTTAGAAAAATGTATTCTTGTAGGAGAAAGTCCAGGGCAATATTATGCAAAATGTTTTGAAGACAGTTCTAGTCTTCCTTATATACCATACCAACAGGCACAACAGTTAGTGTAATTTAATCATCAGGTATTGGAACATTTGGGTACACATAAGTTATGGCCCATTGTAAAAACCAAGTACTGGCATCCACAGTTAAAGAAAATTTGCGATTTAGTGCATGCTGAATGCTTAGTACGTTTGCAGGTTAATGCTCAATTGAAAAAAACGCAGGTAGTAAGGGTAACTCCAGTGAATGAACCTTGGTACGCCATCCAAATTGACTTTGCAGGTCCATTACCCCCAGCTAAAAGTGGGTACATGTATCTTATAGTAGTTGATGTTTTTTTTCAAAATGGGTAGAAGCAATTCCTACAAAAACAGTGACGGCTAAAACTGCAGCAGAAGCCTTATGGAAAAACATTTTTTGTCACTGGGGATTGTCACGAGTTATTGAATCCGATAACGGGCCACAATTTGTCAGTAAATTGATGAAAGCTTTATGTGATTTGCTTGGTATCCAGTAGCAATTTCATGTTCCTTATCATCCCCTGTCTAATGGGATAGTTGAAAGAATGAACAAGACTCTTAAGGAACACCTTAGGAAAGCCTGTTTGGAAAAAGGCGTAAATTGGGTAAAACATTTGCCTGGAATTTTGTTGGGTGGCAGAGCAACTCCACACAGTAAAACAGAGATCTCACCTTTTGAAGTTATGGCAGGTAGAAAAATGCCTGTACAATTGCCATTCGATCCTACTGTTAGTACAAACAGACCATTATTAGAAATTGCACAGCATCAACAATGGTTAAAAGATATTTTGATTTGTGTCAAAGCCTATCAGAAATGCAAGCATTCAAATTATGGTCAAAGGATCCTGTTATGCCAGAAGTAAACCTTCCATCTGGGACACAGGTATTGATCAAGACATTCCAGACGGACGGTCCATGGGATAGTAATTGGCAAGGACCTTTTGAAGTAATTGCTCAGTTAGGACCTCTAGTGTACAAAGTTAAAGGAAAGAAAAAGAGCAAAATAATTCTTGTTCATAGAGATCAGTTGGAAGTCATTAAGTGACTTCATGTTTTGTGGGGTTTTTTTTGTAGACTCACGGCAAATGCCAAGTCTGAAACAGTTGACAAAGCATCTATCAAAACTTTTCAGATTAATGCCACTTACGTGGAAAGGTTATAGTACTGTACATAATGAAGATTCTGTTTGTTATTGTACTGACTGTACTTATTGAAGCCCTTGGGGTAGGGAGTCAAACAAGAGAAATGCAAGTTTGGAAAATAAACAATGACAATAATACTGTAGAGCTAGGTTGGGATGTAAATCATTCTCTTAAACAAAGACAGCAGGACAATTTTACTTGTCCATGTAATGCTACTTGTATCTTCGGGTACATAAGGATTTCCAGTAATGTTACCTTTTGGTTCACGGTTGAGGGTCATCATTATATTCAACCAAATAGTCCTAAAGTAACCCTTAAATTTAATTCCAAAGTCTCTATTAAATGTTGTCAATTTCCTATATTTTATTTTGAAAAAGGAGAAAATTCAAAGAAATATCCAACATCAATACAACAGCTAATCTTCACTTATGTGAAGAAGTGTTGTAATCATAGTGTACAGGGAATTAGTATTCCTCCCAATAATACGAAAATACAACAAAATTTTACTACTGGAGTTTCGGTAATGTGTATTAATAGCACAGTCATTACAGGCCACATACATTTGGGGATATGTTTTATCAGTATTAACAGGTAAACCTATCTCTGTTCATACAGAACATTTGGTTAAAATCCCTTCTACCTGCAAAAAGGCAGGCAAACAGTATCAAAAGGTTGTGGTACAATTTAACATCACATTCCCAGGCATAGGCAGGTGCTGATATAAAAGGGCATGGTATGATACTCTGCTAGGAAACCTGAATACAGACATGGGAGCTATTAATGCAGCTGACATTGAAATTCTGACTAATCAATTAAAAGTAGTGGGGGAAGATATCTCTCAGATTGTGTATTTACAAGCATCTTGGAATCCAGAAATATGGAAGACACACCTGCACAATGTAAATTATCAGCAGCAATTCTTAGCCAATTATGATGCTATGCGGCTACATTAGTTAAAATTTGATGATAATATGACAATTTTTGTAAATTGGACAAACATGTACTATGCAATCTTTGTATGTGGAAATTCAGAAAAATAGAGTACAAACTAAACTTATGTTACAAAATAAAAATGTTTGGCAGCAATTGTTAAACAAATGGATACCTAATACCGATTGCATTAGGTTATTTACTGAAGTAACATACTGTACTCCACAATATTGTACAGAAAAAAAGTTTATGCATTATAATGTTACTGATACCACTACTGTGTGTCAGTTTACTGTGTTACTTATGATATTTCTTGTACCAGAAGGGTATGAGTGTTGGTTGCCACAATTTGAAGGTAATTATATAGATGTGAGAGGAAAAACACATAAAATCGAGTATTGTAACAGACTCAAAATGGACTAATTTGTGGACAGCATTTGCCTGTCTATAACCCTTGCGTACTGCATTCTGTTTGTGTAAATGAACTATTATGCCTTCTTCTTTTCGGATGTTTATAAAAGTGGCTCCTCAGTATATTTGTCTGATTACAGATCAAGATGTAGGTCATAATTTAAAATTACCTTTTGTGGGATGTTTATCACATGTTGATTTCCTTAAATGGAATAATAAGAGCTATGTGTTTACTGAACCCATAGAAGTAAATATTTCCAGGAACTGGAATTATGACTTAATACAGCTTCCCAATATATTTGTATCCTTGGATAATTTAAAAAACATAATGAACAATACTAAAATTCTCAGAGAGTATTTGGGAAAAAGAAATAAAAGTATTCAGTATTATGCGGCATTAAGCATCATTGCAAAAGATAAACTATTTAGTTTGGCTGAAAATACCAAAAAAGGCACTGCTCACAACTGGTGCAATATCTTTACTGGTTGGTCAAAATCAGGAAAAAATATGTTAAATTGGTTGATACATCCTGTATTAGTAGTGTTAGGCATTATAGTCATACTAACTATCTGGAATTGCTATACACGTTGTCATTTGCGAAAAACTTGTAGAGTTCAGCAAATCATGATGGTTAACCTGAATAAACTGGAGAAAGTTTCAATGTGTACCATTGAAAGAAAAAATTTAAAATGAACAGTCATTTTCTGCTTTTTTAAATAAAAGTGGAAATTATGAGAGTAAAGAACAGGTTAAAATGGATTTATGTGGATTTTTCTGAAAATGCAAAATAAATGTTCTGCATTTCAGTGTGTAGAATGCACTCAGTTTAAACTCATTTACCTAACTTAGCAAAACTATATAGATTGGCATTCATTATTAATAAGAATCAGAAATAAAATATTTTATCTCTCATAAACTATGCAGCTTTGTAAAATTATTATCTACAAGCAGGTCAAGATGAACTCTTGTATGCAGCTGTGTCTCATCAACATGATACGCAATATAGGCCAAGGATGAAAGGAGTTATTCTTCAGGAACAAAATGTTTAAAATATGGAAAACAAACTGTCAGCAGACCAGCTTCAAAGGAAAGACTTATTATTCTGGCAAATTCTCTAAACTGCTGATGCAGGCATAAATGACACTATAAAGATTGGGACTTTTCCTTTTGTATCAGAGACTTTGATTCTTCTATTCTTGCAGACCTGATACTGTAAGCTGAAGTACTTTTTGATGTATATACCTTTCATTGTTAAGCTAGATGTAAACCTCGTGTGCAGTAAATGAATGCAACAGCAGAACTGTCTCAGTGTTTTCATTGAGTAAAGGTGCAGATTACCTAAAAAGTGTAGTTTAACAGAACCCATGTTAGACCTTCTACACCAAATCGTTCACTTTGCAGGCATTCAATAACTTCAGCTTCTATTGTTTTAACTTCTACTTCACTAATCTTCTTTTCTACATTCCTTCTTTGTGATATTTTTTTACTGTGAATTTTTTCATATCTGGACGCCTTTGCCTGTATTGAATATATTTGGGGCTGCCTTTTTTGTATTGATTAATCTGGCTTTTGACTTTGCATAAATATTGCACCATATCATATCTCACTTTTTTTCCCATGTCTATATTTCTTTTTTAAACTTTTCAAAAATCTCTAGGTTTTGTCTATATTTCCACACTTCCTCATATGCTTCTTTTTCCAAACAAATCAAAGTTTCTTGGTTTATATAATGTTTTTCACAAATCTGTTGTATTAACGAATGCAAATTTTTATTTGAGGCTTTTCACAGTTTTTCTTGTGGAAGTATTTTTCTTTCCTCTAATTTTTTTTCTTAATCTTTTTGTATATCTTGTGCCTGGAAATTCTGGAATTTTTGCATAATAGTAACAGTACATCATTTCTTTTTTATCCTCAATAGTCCACTTTATCGTCTTTATGGTTCATCTTTGGCCTATCAGTTTTTTGTGGACTGCTAGTTCCTTCTACAACAGGGGGACCATCCCCCCTTGGGTCTGGCCTAGCCCCATTATAGGAAATTTTCTTTATTTTGAGGATTCTACAGCGTCATTTTTTCCATTACTTGCACCAGTCCACCTGCCAGGATTGGGCACTTTTTTATTCTGGGTCTTGTGCACCCAGATTAATTTTTGATCTACTTCTGTCCATGATATATGCTATACAAAATACTGTCTATATATCAGTGTCATCTTGGTAAGATTTTGTGAAAAAACATGGTCCGTCTCGCGAAGGTACTCACCAAGACTTGAGGATGAATTCAGTTTCAGCAATATTAATCTCCTTTGCTTGCTGACTTATCCTTCCATTCAGATCACTTATGAGGTCCATAATGATGTGCTGTATTATCTTGCAGATAAGGATGATAAGGCCTACTGGTCTATCTCTGTACCTCTGGCACAAAATCATTTGAGAGGCTGAACAGTACTTTGTACCAATGAGGAAACTTCCCAGCACATTTTCAGGGCCCACTGAACCAGTGTTTAAGTCTAAGAGAGCATTTAAAACTTCCTCAGAGTTGATCTTTTGGTGTAGATATGGTGTCATATATGGGAGGTCTGGGAGTTGAAATAAAATTAATGTATCAGCTAATATGTTGGCTATGTCCACAGGGCTGAGTGGGTGTTTCAGCACAGTAAGTTGCTTGGTATTGGTCTTAAGGTTTCCAACAGATGAGGGACCATGGGTGTTATTGTTAGCAGTTATAGCTTTAATTTCATACTTGGGAACAAACAAGTACAACAAACAAAATCTCTGTTTATTTTTTTAGAACAGATTTAGAATGTGGGGGTTTCCATGTATTCCTAAGAGTAAGATTTTTTTTCTTTTGTTATACCAATGTTCCACCACATGGGTGTCCTTATAAACTTGGCACTCTACTTGTCATATTAGGACAGCTGTCTTGATGCAGTCACTGGGGTGAGACTAGAAACTGTCTGCGAGTGCACTGCTCTTGGCTACTTGGGTACTGAAAGACAGGAGTTATTGAAACACTTTAGGACTTCAGCTCACTTCAGTAGCTTAGCCTTAGAGATATCCCAAAAGATAGTATGGTTTGTGGGCATTTTTTGTTTGGTCTTTACCATGAAGGTTAGTGAATAGTGATTAGATCTGACCAGTGGCTGTATGCATAGAGCACAGTGGTGTTATATCTGAGATGACCAAGTCAAGTACATCTGAAGCCTTTTTAGAGCATTGCAGTATTTGGTTTAATACTGACAACATTTAAGAAGCACTGTCTGTATATTTTATATTGAAGTATAGGTTCATAGGTTGGTACTAAGCTATCGGCCCTAGGGCCTTTACAAGCCTAGCCATAACAATTCCCTGGATATTTCTTCCCACAATATTTACTTCTCTGGACCCCTGTCTAGCAGGGTGACTGACATGATCCCCGGGGTGAATTTCCTATCTCCCATCCAATCATCAAGGTTCCTTTTGAAGAGGGCCAAGGAGGTGCTCTGCTTGGCATGTTTGGGCAGTCTATTCCAGAGTATGGGGAGTTTCTAGGTCAGGAACCTATCCCTCCAGCATGTTCTGTTCATTGTGATGACAAGGTTTAGATCCCTGGAGTGTGAGGCTCTGAGGGATTGTGATTTCTTTAAGTGGAGCATGTCCAACAGCTCAGGGTTTCACATGGCCTTGTATGTTAAGCAGAGATCGCCTCTGAGTAGACGATATGTCACAGAGTATAGCTGGAGTTTTTTTAGACGGTCAGCATATGGCATCTGCTTTAGGCTTGTGATTCTTTTAGTGAGGTATTTCTGTGGCCTTTCCAGCAGTTGCAGATGTCTTTTGAGGTACATACCAAATGGGGCATTATACTCTGTAATGGGTCTAATGAGGGATGAGTACAGTGGGACAATGACCTCCTTTTTTCTGGATGAAAAGCCCTTAGTGATAAGGTGTGCCACATAGAAGGATTTCCTAACTATTGTGGCGATGTGGTTATGGAAAGTGAGACCACTGTCCACCTATATTCCTAAGTCTCTTATCCCACTTTTGGTGTTTAGTGTACTGCCACCTATGTGGTAATTCACGGGTACGTGTTTTTTCCCAAAGGGGATGACTATACATTTCTTGACATTGAGCTTGAGCCTAAGGCTCTGACACCAAGCATCTGTTTCTGCAAGGCCCTTTTGTAGAATATCCACATCATTTGGGGATTCAGTGATGGCTCCCAGTTTACAGTCATCTGTGAGCTTTGTTAGCCAGAGTCCCTTAGTGTTGGCCTGTACTTCAGAGAAGTAGATGCCAAACAAGAGTGGTCCCAGGACTGAACCCTGAGGTACTCCACTTGTCACTTGTCTGGAGCTGGATTTGGAGTTGGCTACTTTTGCAGTCTGGGTTCTGTCAGTAAGCCAGTTGGCAACTCATCGATTGACGTAGGGATTTATACCCAGCTTAGTAAGTTTATATATGATTCCAGAGTGGGGGATGGTGTCAAAGGCCTTGGCAAGGTCCAGATAAGCTGTGTGGATCGCCTTACCCTCGTCCACAGCTCTGGAGACTGATTCGAAGAAGTCAGTCAGGTTCAGGAGACAAGATTGGCCCTTCACAAACCCAAACTGGGTGGGGTCCTGTGTTTGAAGGTTGCCAATGTCTTTGTTTATAAGTTCCATGATAATGCGTTCCATGCCCTTGCAAATCAGGCCCATCAGATCCAAGGTGGATCCCCCCTTTTGGAGTGGGATAACTGTAGCTGTGCACCACTCAGTGGGCACGAAGCCTGCGGTAAGGCTATGATTAAACATGACACTTAGGTGAGGTGCCATTTCATTTTGTAGTTCATGTAGTACACAGCCTGGGATGTCATTTGGTCCCATGGATGCTGTATTCTTAGCTTTGGAGAGTGCGGTTTCTACCTGTGTGGCCGTGATTACTGGAATTTGGCAATCTTTTGGTATTGAGATGGGTCCTTTAGGGAGTGAGAAGGGGGTGAAATTGGCACTAAATCGATCTGCCAGGATATTGGTAATATCCTTGGGATCAATATATTTAATGACATTCTGTTGAAGCTCAGAGCATTGCCATTTAGATTCTTGACATAACTATAGAATGCCTTGTGGTTGTCTTTGGAATCTTTGGCAATTTTATTTTCGTATCTAGCTTTTGAGGATTTTATGAGGGATCTCAGCTTCTTACTGAGGCTGGTGAGGGAGTTTATTGCATCCTGGGATTTTCCTCTTTTCTGCAACAATTTCTTCCTTCTGTTGTATAGTTTGTTTATAGCAGGGGACCACCAGATTGGATTCCTTTTTTTGGAGGAGAGCATCTTAGTTCTATTTGGGATGGCACGATTCATGCACGAGTGGATGTGCTCATACAGTGCCTTAGTGTAAGATTCTGCAGTCGAACTTTCAGATCCCGTCTGCATGGGTGTCGAGGTTTGTCACTTCTGACTTCAGTAGCATGAAGTTGGCTTTGGAAAATTTTTTTAAGGAGGTTTCCTTTTTTCCAAAAAAAGTATGTCTTCCTGTTTATAAATGGATGCTTTAAATCCCCAGAATAATTCATTGGTGAGAGACTCAGGCTTATTTGGATATGCCTCATTGGTAGTGGGTATCAAAGAAATGGAGTTTGTAATTGGGTATGATATGGTAAGGGATCATATTTATAGTTATGAAAATGTGGAAAAGTTCAGAACCTTACTGTCTAGATGTGATAAACTTGCAAAAGAATAAGGACACACCAGCACCTGTAACAGAGATGCCCTCAATACAGGGCTGAATGAATGGAATAAATTTCATTTTACTAGGGAGTGTGTGGTATCACTGCACAGAAACCATGTTTCAGTGATGATGCAGACATCTTTCTTAGGTCTGTAAGTCTTCAAGGGAGGGCATTTTGGTGGCTTCAGGCATTGAGGATTATTAATTTTACACTGTCTTGTTTTGGTTTGGCTCAGCTGGTATTTGGAGTAGCTACTGTTGCTCAAAACGGTATCCTGGAAGTAGAAAAATTGTTAATGTGTGAAAACCCTCAGGCTACAGATGCAGGCCATCCCTTGCAAGTAGTTAGGTCTTTGTTGGTCCAGAGGCAGTTGACCATCTACTTCCAGGCAAGCATATAATACCCATTTGTTAACCAGGTAGACCCAGTGGATAGACAGTCCCTTTTCAGCACAGACCACAGAGCAATGTCTGGTTAAGCAACTTGCTCAAATGAGGGCTGAGGGACTAAAACCCTGTACCACAAGAACAGCAGCTCAGAGCCTTACCCTCTGCACTAACTGTCAGACTTAGCAATATTTGATACCTTTGGAATAACACCCAAATCTGACCAGTTATTCAAGTCCATTATATATGGCTTAGATTGTGACAAAAGATAGGATGATGTCCAAGATTAGTTATATGTCATCCTCATATGCATACTCATACAGCTGTACCATATGTCCCTTCATACCATTAATATGCATCCGGTTGTTCAGTTGGAATAATGGTTAAGGTCTTTATCTCCCGTGCACAAGATACAAGGTTCGATCCTGCCCTCCGGTCAATGCCTGTTTGGAATTTGCATGTAAACCATGTGTCTTTGTGGGTTCTTCCCACCTCCCAAAACAAAAGTTTCCGTCTCAAAACTCACCAGTAAATGGGGGTGTGTGTAGCAGCACAGACTCTACATGGTGCCTATATAAGGAAGAGTTGTACAGGCCACCCACTTTTGGCATCTATCCACAGTACCCTCAAGATAGGAGAACACGGATCACAGACTGCATGCTGTGGAAGGGCTAGCCACTCAACGGTGTAATATATGACTCTTGGTGGCTTAGTCATTTTAACTAATGTCACCAAAATGGGCATGGGTAGTTAACAGATAAGTGGGTTGAGGACTCTACCTCCTCCAACCTACACCAGGGACCCCATGCTAATGGTGGGAGGGGTGTGTGCCTGGCATAAAGCCCAGCAGCCCAGGATCAGTACGCCATTGTCTGGCTGATGTACAGTTGCCCAGCCTAGGATAACTCTGTTGAGCAAAAGCTGGACGTTCAAATCAATCAACCTGCAAAAAATGAATTGCTACAGTCAATGTAGGTTCACTGACAGGACAGAGCTTGAAAATGGATGACATGATGGCATGGAGGCAGCTGGACATTATTTATACAAGATGGGGGGGCAGTGCAGCAAAGACACTTAGCTTGGGATTCTCCAAAATACTAGAGAGATGCATACACTCTCAGGTCTCAGACTACCTCCTTACTAACAACCTCCTTTCCAATACTCAGCATGGTTTCTGACCAAACCATAGCACCACCACTGCCTTACTGTCCTTTACTAACACTATCCTTCAGCATAAAAACAATGGCTATCTCTCCTCTGCTACTTTCCTAGACCTATCTAAAGCATTGGACATGGTCCCACACAAACAACTTATCTCTGTCCTCAATAACCTATCCTTCTCTCAGTCAGTCACCAACTGGTTTCAAAGTTACCTGTCTGACCGCCAACAGTACATTGTATGGCAGAATGACATATCTCCCCAACTACATGTCTCCATAGGGGTTCCTCAAGGATCCATCCTTGGACCCCTACTCTTCTCTGTTTACACCAATAATCTAGCCTCTGCCACCAAACATGGCACACTCATACAATACGCAGATGACTCAACCATCATCTGCTCAGCCCAGTCCCTACCCAAACTGCAAAAAGTCACACAGGAAGCCTTTTCCTCTGTTGAAACTTGGTTATCCGATGCCCAATTAATACTCAACCCAAACAAAACTAAACTACTCATCTTCCAACCCACCAAACATACAACATACTCAAAACAACTCTCACTTTAACATCACAGCAAAATACATCACTATGCCCAACTGAACACACCAAATTGCTAGGAGTGGAAATAGACAGTAAACTAAAATTTGACATTCACATATCCATGACCATAAAAAAGTCCACAAAAAACTAGGAGCGTTATACAGAAATAAGCAACTTCTCACCAAAGCAGCGAAGATTTCAATAGCAAATTCCCACCTTATCTCCACCCTACTTTATGCCTGTCCAATATATACCAACCTAAGGCAATGCGATCTAAACAAGCTAGAGACCTGCAACAACAAAATTGCCAAATTCGCCACAGGGGCATCCTACCGTAGTCACCACTGTTTCACACTTGCTGAACTGGGCTGGCTTGAACTCCCTCACCTCCCTTAAGTGGTATCAACTCTCACTCGCTCACAAACTAGTAAACCATCCACTAAATGTCCCATCCCTCCAGAATCAACTCCAACCCTATTGCACCACCAGACCACTAAGATCCAGCAACAAAAATCACTTGCAGATCACTAAAGCCAATAATTCTGCTGTTGAAGCACTATTCTCTTGCACCATAGCCAAATTATGGAACTCCCTCCCACCCACAATTACCTCCATACCATCATGTACCCACTTCAAAACTTTACTAAAAGCGCACCTAAAAACATGCTGGCTATGCCCTTGCAACTCCCACTCTAATATCACCCACCCCATCCAACCACTACCTTTCTTTCCACTCCACTAACTACCTTGATTATAGCAAGCTCAGATGCTCATAAGCCTAGTACTTATTATACAGCAGGACCTTCTTATTGTAACATTTGTTAATATCTGTTATGTACTTCACAGATAAAGATTCTAGTTGCCTACTAATGTACTATGTTCTTCATCTGTAAATATGTTGTAAGTAATTGCATGTTAAATTGTTAATTGCTATGTAATCCAATGTAACTACGGTCTGTTTATTTTAACTGTGGAGCTTTTCTCCCCAGGCCTCTGCTGAAAATGGACCTACGTCCAGTCGGACACTCCCGGTCAACAAATGTAAATAAATAAATTGGGATTCAGAGTTAGGAGAAGGGCAGGCTACAAATGATGTCGTAATCTTGGTGAGAGGCGGTTTTCAGAAGGTAGTGATGTATGTCATCAGAATTAGTGACAAGATTATGGCAGTCAGACTCCAGTGTAATGATAGGGCTGTATTCATATTCATAATCTCAGCTTATGCCCCACAGCAGAGTTGTGATTTGTGAGGAAAAGAGTGCATTCATCAGGACAAGATGAGTTTGTCTTGATAATGAGTGACTTAAACGCACATATCAGGATAGACAGAAAAAGATATGAGGACTGCCTGGGTCCATATGAGTGACTTAACAGGAATAAAGCAGGAGCGGTCATTCTAGACTTCTGTCTGGCAAATGGCTTGAAGGTAGCCAACACACGGTTCAGAAAAAGTGACAGTCACAAGATCATATGCAAGAGTGTTCAATGTGCAGCTCAGGTAGACTTCCTCCTAGTAAGGAAAGCTGCCCCAGACACAGCCTACAATAAGAGAAGAAGAGGAGCCCACCCTAGAAGTAAGAATAGCACTAACAAAAATGAAGTTAAGGAAAGCAGCAGTGTTAGATGAGGTCACAGCAGACATGACAAAGATGACGGATGAGATAGGGGAGAAGTGGCTCTTGAGGGTACCTGTAACAGTGTGGAGAGAAAGGCATACTCCAGATGACAGGAGAATAAGCATACTCATGGCAGTGTGCAGGAATAAAGGGAATGCCCACAGCTGTGGGCAGTACAAATGTATCAAACTCTTGTCACACTGCATGAAGGTTCTGGAGAAGATGACTGATCAACTGATATGCAGAATAGTAGAAAGTAAGATGGGAGATGAGTAGTTCAGATTCAGATCAGGGTGCAGCACAACTGACCTTTGCAGTGAGACAGGTAGAGAAGAAACTAGATGAGGAAAGAGTCCAACTGAGCATTCCTAGACTTGGAGAAAGCATATGACAAGGTCCCAGGAAAACTGATTTGGCAGTACTGCAGTGGTTCACAGTCTCGGAAACATTGGTATAATTAGTCCAGGCTAGGTACAAGGACCCAGTAGCTCAAGTATGTTTGATATCACAGAGGGGTTCTCAATGGGAGTAGGTTTACATCAGGGTTCAGTTGTAAGCCCACTGCTTTTCATACTGGTGACAGACTACATTGGCAAACAGGTCGGTGGGGGCAAATCAACAAAGTTGCTGTATGCAGATGATGTGGCATTACAGGCAATCTCTGAGCAAGAACTTCAACAAAGGATGGGGGAATAGAATGCAAAACTGAAGGCACATGGAATGAAACTAAGTACAGATAAAACAGTGGTAATGGCAGCTAAGTGGGGAAATCAGAAGAAGCTGAGAATTGAGATAGAAGGGAAGACAGTGGAACAGGTTTGGGAGGGGTGGGTGAGGAGAAGTCTGAATGAAAAGGTCAAAGCTAGAATCAGAGGGGTTGTAGCCAACTGATATAGAATGTCAGGAGTAGTGTATCACACAAGAATGCAAGGAAACGTGATGTGTACAAAACAGTGCTGCAACCAGTACTACTGTATGCTTCAGAAACCTGGGCAGTAAAAGCAGAGCAGGTGAGGAAGCTAGAGGTGTTGGAAATGAAGTGCCTGAGATGGGTGGTAGGATGCACACTGTGTGACAGATGACGAAATGAGGCCAGAAGCTAAAGTAGCTCCAATTGCAGAAAATATAAAAGAGAACATATTACGGTGGTTCGGGCACATGTGCAGAAAATCAGAGGACAGTCTGGTGAAGAAGATTTGTGGCAGATATGAAGAAGGTAAGAGGAAACAAGGGCATCCAACAAAGAGGTGGGTGGATTGTATGAGAGAAGATCTGCAAAAGTCAGGCATGAGTGTCAAGGAAGGCAGGAGTGTGCATTGAATCAAGAGAGATGGTGAAAGTTAACATGCCACCCGACCCATGTAGAAAAATGGGGGGAAGGGGGTTGATGCTGATGGTGGTGGTTCACATCTACATGAACATCATTCTAGGGTTAAGTGACTTGAGTGGCCTAGTAACCTGTCATATCTTTGTACCTGACAGACACTTCACTATCAACATTTCTTTGTTCAGCCTAGTGAGTTGTGTGTTTATATTTCTCACAAAGGGGTAACCTATTACTAGGACATTTCCATACATGCTGGGTGGCCCAAGAAGCCTTAACTCCTCGTGTGAATCCTTCTTGAATGGTGTGTTAGATGGTTCATTATATGCAGCTGGTGAAATTTCTTTGTGCTGTTGAGGCAGCTGTGTTACATGCTTGTGTGTTTTTGTTGTAGGTACCTAACAGAAAAATACAGGTAATATAACTGAGATAAATAATAGATATGGAGTGTCCTGCTGACGGATTTCTAAAAATCAAATAGCCTAGTCTCAGTACAAGACTGACTGAGACAATGCCTAAAATCAGCACAGTAAAATATATGCATAACTAAATGCTGTTCATGGTTATTGAGCCCTTTTTTGCTTCTTAAATCCCCGGAGCTACCTAACAACCTATCAGGTGCTAATTGTGAGCCGTAGTCTCCATCCTAGTGTGTAACCTGCTAGTCTTTTTTATGCTTTTTTTTCACCAACGTGACCTGGTGACCATACTGGCATTAATTTGTGAACTGTAGCCCTTGAGCTAGGGTGCAACTTGCTATTTCTCTGTTCTAGCTGTTGTTCAAATGCAAGTCTAATTATTTTGGCAGTCTATTTCATACAATTAATCCGGACTTTAAGTCCCACTGTGCCACTGGCGTTTACACTGCTTAGATCTGCCTGTGATGGCCATGCACTTATGTTAAGCATGCTAGATGCTTAACTGTCCTCTGGAAGCCATATCCCACGTGCCAATTTGAGAGTTACCTAGAGGAACGTTTCCCGTGGACAGTGTTTCTGCTCCATGTGTTGTCTTATCTCCCTGTTTTAATCAGCGACTACCAAAGCTGGCTTTTTAGCTGTGTTTTTCAATGTACACTATTCCTAAACCATAGTATATTCTCCCCATATGACACACTTGACTGATGCTGAGTTAAGTAATTTTGCTAGATATTATATCCTAATTTTGCTTGCAATATTCTTGAACCTGGATTGTTTGGGCATTATGAAACCTTAAACTGTTGACTAGCTCTGTAATTGCATTGTTTTTGACCTGTTGAATGCTCATAAACCTGTCTAAACCTGCTGCATTGAACATGTCTTAACACTGTACTTTATCTGCATTAACCTAAGCAATTTTATCATAATACTGATTTTTATACTGCATTGTCTCTCCTCTTTTCTTCACTCCCTAAATCCTATCTCCTCCTACATTTCCCTACTCATCTCCTCACTGCTTTCAACCCTCATGCTCAAACCTGCACTCCCTCCCCCTCACGTAAACCACTCAGAGTTTCCCTGTATATGCTTATTGTCTCTCACCCACGCCTGCAACCATCTCTGTCATACTTCACAATACTATACATGCCACAGCCCCCTGCATTCTAACCAATTTATTAGCCAAGTCTTATTTCCCTCTCAAAAGCTACTCTTCTCCGTAACCCCTTTTTCTCTTTTTATTTTTGTAGGTTAGTAAACTACCTCCTCTGTCTCAACCAGCCTTTTGACCCACCCTACCTGGAGATACCTGTGATCAAGTCCCTTTGTGGGTGTACCCCTCCAATTTTGGACTGCTAAAGTATGTCCTGCTTAATTCTGAAAAGGTGTTAGCAGCTACTTGTACTAAATCTGTTGCTCCCGTGGTGGCCATCTCCCTTGCACGTCTGTGGACTGATCCCTGTTTTCTTCTCCATCTCCTACCTATCCCTTGTTTCTTTTTTTCCCCATTTTCCTACCTATCCTGCTCTCCTCCAACTCTTCTCGGATCTCTGACTTTCTGCACTATTGAACCTCACTGCTCACAGACCTATATCTTCCTACTCTGAAGTATCCCTACTTCACATACCTACTGTTTCTGACTTTCCCCAGCTTCTTTATTCCTGCTCCCTTACCTCAATACATAGGGAACTACTTACTCAATCTCTCTCTCTGAACTTCTGCTTGCCCCTATTCTGTTCACACAGTTTTTAAACTTACCTGCTTAAACAGATTGTTATTTTCTTCCTCCCTGAGGTGTTTCTCTGTGGGTGTAGTACGCTCAGGCTCTCTTCACTCCCCTACCCTATCCCCATTCCCACCCACCCCATTACAATTTCCTTTATGCCATCCACTCCCACCCCTTCCTCCCCTACTGCCCACTAACAAACAACTTCCTCTCAACCTACCTAATGCACCATTTCCTGTATGCACCATCTCCCCTTCTCCCACCTACTACTCACTGAAAACTTTCTCCCTAACTTCTATCTCTCTTCCTTAGCTATCTCCTCCTACTATACACATCCCCTACTCCGATCGCACTCTAAAATGCAATACCTAATCCTTACCTCCTCCCTCCTCTTTTTCCTAAGTTCTCTAACCTCCTACCGTTCTCACCTTCCAACAGCACTACCATACTCCTCTACCTCTTACACCTTAGATACTTATTCTACACCATCCTTCTTTGATATCTCCCCAGCTGTATTCAATCTTACCTACGTAAAACGACTAGACTGAAAATACTCCCTCCAACCCAAAAAGTTAAACCCAAACTGCACAAGCTACACTTATCTAACATTTTGCTATCTTTACCAACCAAAAACTTACTTACATCAGGTGACATTCACCCTAACCCAGGTCCCTCTCCCTCTCTACCTAGGCATATATCTCCACTATCACCTAGCTGCCCCTCTTCTCCTACAACCATCCTCAGACTATAATACCAGACTCTACTGCACCCCAACACCTATCTATATAGTCTGTAAATATTCAAAGCCTAACCAACAAAATCACTGAGTTACATGCCTGGATTGCCCAAATAACCCCCGCATACTCTGCCTATCAGAAACCTGGCATAAGCCACACATCTCTAATAATGAAATCCTTCTACCAGGCTATAATATCTATCGCTCTGACAGATTGCCTAAAAAAGGGGGAGGTGTTGCCATGCTTCACTCAACCTGAACCTCTCACCTTTCCCCACACCCATCCCTGGCTTTCACCCCACTGAACAACTTATTGTAAACTGCCATCTTAACCCTCACAAAAAACTAGCAATTGCCTCTATCTATATTCCTCCAGGAAATAACTTGCCCACCCTTGAGAAAAATCTTTCCTGGTTCACCCTAAACAATACCATATGAAACCCTCATCTTAGGTGATGTCAACCTTGATTAGTACAAACTCAAAACAGACTCCCCTCAATTCAGTATAAACCTACATGGTTTTCATCAACTAATAACTTCACCCACCCGAATCCAAAAGAACACAAATATCTAGCTCTGTAATTGACTGGATACTCACTAGCTCCCCAAACCTATATCAAAACCCCAGTACTCTACCAGGCCACCTTAGTGACCACTTACCCACCTCTGTCCTTAGATTCACCTCACAAACTCAGCTTGTATAGAGACTGCCGTAAACGTTCTAACCTGAATGTAACCAAATTCGTCTCTCTTCTGTTTTCCATTGACTAGTCTTTCCTGAAGCAAATCCCTTTAGATTATGCTGTAAATAGTTTCAATAACATCTTCTTGAATACCCTTAACTCCCTTGCTCCCTCTAGAAAGGTTAGAATAAAATCTAACTATACTCCCTGGCTTTCCAGCGACACTAGATCCCTCATGCTCCAGAGAGATAAAGCGTGGAAAGCCTGGATCAAATCTAAGCAATTACCCTTGCTTCACAACTATCAACATTGTAGAAATCTAACTAAGAAACAAATTAATTTTGACAAAAAGCCTTTCTTTAACTCTGATCAACTAAGTAACAAATCCAACCCTCAGATGTTCTGGTCAACCATAAATAAAATTATTTCTCCTGGCAAGCCCGCCAAACCCCTCTCCCTACCCAAATACATCCAACCTTGAAACAGCTACACTACTTAATACACACTTCATCAATACTATCCAGGCTCTCATACCATCAAATGGAAATGCTACTCTACAACATACCCCTCCCAACCCACCTAACTGCAATCCTTTCTCCCTTCAGCCTGTTTCTACTTCTTAACATCCAATCTTTTCTGCTAAAGCTCAAATCCTGCTCCCCATCCACTGATAATTTACCTCCATTCTTCTTCAAATTAACTGCTGACTCTATAGCTTTCCCACTGTCTATTCTAATAAACAGGTCCATTCAGGAATCCACCATACCTACCCTACAAGCTCTCTAGAAGAAAATAAGTATTTGATCAGTTAAGAAACCCTGCTTATGCCACACAACTGCTGAATGCTACAGGTAATGTACTTTTTATGTCAGAAGGACTCTTACTGAGGCTTGGCATAGGGGATAAGGGTTGGCATAATGGCTAAGGTGTTTACCTCATATACAAGAAGTACAGCATTGGAGTCTTACCAAAATAAATTGGCTAGGCTTAAAATGGCCAATAGTAACAATTAACCTAGTACTTACCTATGAACTTTTAAACTGTAAAGAGTTATTGATATCATCTAGTTTATTGATGTAATTATTGGTGGAAAAAGGAATAACAGTCTATGTTTAGTGTAGTTCTTGTTGCTGTTTTTTTTTCTGTTTTCAATTGTACAATGTTTTCTGCTCTACTTTACATTTTTTACAGGTCATCAGATTTTAATTCACATCATCTGGCCAGTTATTTCAATATGCAGTTAAGATTCTCCACATTCTGAAATTATTTATATGTTAGTTCTATTTTTTTAATATGTTATGGTAGGTCACTTCCTATCGGTAACTGGAATTTGTTTCAAGCTGCTATTAATTCTTTGTGCAAATCCTTTTTTACTATTCCCCTACACAAAGGTGGCAACTCCACTGACCTATCCAACTGCCATCCTGTAGCTATCTTAGCCCCACCTCTCTAAAATCCTTGAAAAAAACATTAATTCACAACTTTAAATAACTAATTCAATACAACCTTCTCACACCCACACAGCATGGTTTCCGCCCCAAACAGCACAACTACAGCCCTCCTATCCTTTACCCATACCATTGCTGAGGTCTTGGATAACAACAAACTCATCTCTTGTCTCTTCTTAGACCTCTCTAAAGCATTCGATACAGTCTCCCATTCCCTACTACTATCTAAACTTGCTAATCTCAACCTATCATCCTCCACCCTTACCTGGTTCTCAAGTTACTTATCTCGTAGGCAGTAGTCTGTTAAATGGCTCTCTTCCTCTTATCCATTCCTACCTGTCCCAACAGGGGTTCCCCAGGGCTCCATCCTGGGACCCCTCCTGTTCAGTATCTTCACCAACAACCTCCACACATCTCATAAACTATCCTCCCTCATACAATATGCCGACAATTCAACCCTCATCTCCATTTCTGATAACATCTCTGAGCTTCATACTGTTTCTCAACAAGCCTTTTTATGTACCAAACAGTGGCTAACTGATAACCTACTCATCCTCAACCCTAAAAAGACCAAACTCTTACTATTAATCCCTGCTCATTTTCCCACCACAAATCCTCCTCTCTCTCTTCCGCTAATAACACAGTTATTAAATCTGATGCTCACACTAAACTTCTAGGAGTTATAATTGATGATGAACTCATATTTAATATGCACCTTCTTCAGTGTATAAAAAAGACAAACCAAAAATTAGGTCTACTATATCAAAACAAAAAATGCTAGACTACTCCTTGCTCAAGCTCTGCCCTCATCTCTTCTCTATGCTGCCCCAGTGTTCACCAACATTCAATCCACAACCTTAAACAAACTTCAACAGACTTACCATAAGATTGCTAGATTTATCACTAACTCTCCATATAATGCACACCACTGCCTAGCCCTTACATCCGTAAACTGGCTGGAAATCCCCCACTAACTGTTGCTAACTCAACTTCAAATGTTACACTCTATTTTCTACAAACCTTCATCTTGTCCTGTTGTCTCTTCCTTCATTTCTATCTACACTCCATCTCGTAATCTCTGTACCTCAAATCAGCAACTATTATATACCTACCAACCAAAACAAAAGCAGTAGGCAAACTCTTATATAAATACTCCATAGCCCAGACTTAGAACAAACTTCCTGGAGACATATGCTCCACTATTCACCCTGCCCACTTTAAGGAAAAAGTCAAACTCCGCCTACTCAGCTCCAACGTCTATTCTTGCAAAGCCCCAACTTGACCTCCCCCTCTCCACTCTGGATTTACCTCAGCTCAGTAAGTTTCCCCTCCCAACAATAGCAAACCCAGTACTGGATGATATCTCTTTTCTGATGGATCGAACTCATGTTCGTAAATATGTAATTATTTGAAACTACTCTACTACAATATTGTGTGCATACTTTTGCTTTGTATTGTTATGTGACTGTATAACTCCATTTTCGTATCATTTGTTACTGTAAATGTTGTATTTTATTTTTATAAACTGTCTGTACTTGGAGCTGTTCTCCTCTGGTCTCCACTGAAAAGTGGGCCAAAAACCCAGCTGGACTAACCTGGTTAACAAATGTCAATAAATAAAATAAAAAAAAATAAAATGCATTGAATGAATGAATAAACTTTAAACAGCCCGCCACTTAAGCTTTTCATTCAGTGTAATCCCATTCTTTTAGGCTCAATTTAAAAACAGTGTAGTTAGTGCCTCGTCACGTTAAATGCAGATATTTACACCTTGTCTGTCACCTATTGTTTAATTCCCTGGGTCCAACTTCAGTAACTCCTAATACATTGTCAAAGATGATACTGACAAGCTTAGAGAAATTCATATGCAAACTGATTTTGTCAGACTTCCCTAAGCACATACTATCTTTCAGGATAGGCATGCCTGTCCTTTCCTGCCAGTGGTTCAGATGCCTGAGATGCCAATCAAACTTGGGTCACCTAGTCATATTTAGGGCTTTTTCCATCTGCAAACAGTAGCTTCATTACCCAGCAACAAATTCTGAAACTGTATTAAAAATCTCTAAAAATGCACTTGCCTTCTGAGCAATGTATAGCATTCAGCAGTATACTGGATAAATTAAGAAATCACACCATTTCCATTCCCTGCATTGGACGAAGAACAATAATTTTTCATGTGTCTTGTAAAAGTGTAATAAACACAGGCTGCATCCTGAGGCAGTTGTGTGCTAAAAAGAAAAAAAACACAAAGCTGCTCAGGTGGTTAGAGATACAATTAACTTTTTGTGTTGCTAGTATCACACTGCAACATTTGCATAGCCTTGCAACATTCTAAGCAGTCTGTTTGCCAACTTGAATCCAGCTTGGAGAGCAGCATAGAAACATTGTAGCAAAACTGGTACAATTTGTGATAGTCTTGATACACTGTAAGATGTGGTTTCACTTTGAAAAAGTAATATTTCTTAAGGAATAACTATGCAACAAGGTAATGAAGCAATTTAAAGAAAGGAAATCTACCACTCTGCAGTGCTATGCAAAGGTCTCATTACCTTGTCTATGAAGTGTTATCAAGTGCTACAATAAAAGAATGCTGTCATATTAGTAAGCATGTGAGCTCTACCGCTATGTGGTTAACAGGCAAATTATGTAAAAATCCACGTGTTCCATTTTCAAGTATTTTTGGGATGCATGCATCATATACCTTAAATGAATGTTTTTTTTTCAGTTTCTAGTATGTTCATTTCTGTACATGCTGGAAAGACACTGGATATATCAGTGTACAGTGCTAACGGTATATGCTGCCTTTAACAGCAATCCATTCATTTTATGGTTTTTTTTGTTTTAACCTTCTCGTTCGTTTGCTTACTTATTTGTCCGTTACAGGGACAATGGTGAGGATGCCCTCCTGTTGTAGAAGGAAGTAGTAGTCCACAAAAAACACAAAACTAACAGGCCAAAAGCGAATCATAAAGATGACTGAGTGGACTACAGAGGATAAGGGAAAATACGTATTGTTACTATTATGCAAGAAGCCCAGAATTTCCAAATAGAAGATACTCAGAAAGCTTAAGAGAAAATTGGAGAAAAAGAAAGAAAATAGTTGCACAAGAAAAAATGTAAAAGGCTTCAAATGCAAATTTGCATTAATAAATACAACAGATCCATGAAAAATGTTACATAGACAAAGAAACTTTGAGTTGCCTGGGAAAGGAAGAGACAGAAGAAGTGCAAAAATATGAAGTACAAAACCCAGAGTTTTAAGTTATAGAAAAGAAATATGGACATGGGAAAGAAAAAGGGATAAGCTATGATGTAGTATTTATGCAATGAAGAAATCCAAACTAATCACTACATATATATATATATATATAGAGAGAGAGGAGTACCTGAAATGATGTAAACATTTGATCGACAGTAAATGATTGATAGCAAAATATTTAAAAGTAAAAAAATCTAAAATGAGCAATATCTAAACTGAAACACATTGAACAGAAGTTCTACTAAGAAAGGGTATGTGACCTTGGAGTTGGTATATATAATTAGCAGGGAGTGGGGAGGTGAGAAAATGTGGTTCATCTTTGTCATATTTTTCAGTGTTTTTCTATGTGGTTAGATCCTCTCACATTTCTCAGTGTTTTTGCAGGGGTGCAAGCCCCCCTGTACCCGTGGGGGTTGCGTCCAAACACACACACACACACACACAGTGGGGAAAAGGCATAAAATCTGTATTAATATAACTTTAATTTTGTTTAGATATTTTTTAGTTTAAATCTCTTTACTTTTAGATATTTTGCTATCAGTCATTTTACTGTTGACCAAATGCTGTTTATATATATATATATATATATATATATATATAATGTGTGTGCGTGGGTCTAGTTCAAAAAGCCACTTACTCGAATTAATTATGATTGAGACGAAAGCATTGAAACCTTACATACATGAATCACCACATCAACAAAAACATCAACCAGGAAGGGAACAACTTGGCCAACAGGACCAAATACACAAATCAAGCCATAGCAAACCAACAAAGCTGTGCACCCCAAACCGCCTAACTAAATATACCAACTCTAAGATTGCACTATAGTGGGGAAAAGTGCAAATTTCCCCATTGTGACCGAGTGGTTCCTTTTCCCGGCTGATGTTTTCATTGATGTGAAGTTTTGTATAAGTAAAGTTTTTATGCTTTCATCTCAATCATAAGTGATTCGAGTAAGTGGGTTTACGCATTTTTGAAGTAGATATAGATATATATTAAATACATACACTCACACACATACACACGGACACACATAAATAGCTACCCAGGAGGAAACCTGTGGAAACAGACTCTGGCTTGTGGGGAAACATCCACTTGAATGACCACATTAAATGTATTACCCATTAAATTATGTAGTTGATACATTTGTGGTGTCTACATAGGACTATTGTTTTGTAGGGTGCTGACTAGCATATACATGTTAAGTGTGTGCATGTTTTTCCAGATTTTTATCATAATTATTTCTCCGTATCCATTCCATTTATGTTACAGACTCAAAGGCATGGAATTTGAAATGTTACATATTCTAGTTAACTCAGTATGTGTTTAGGGAAGTTTGACAAACTCGGTTTGCATATGAATTTCTCTAAGCTTGCCAGTATCACCTTTGACAATGTATTAGGAGTTACTGAGGTTGGACCCAGGGAGGTAAACAATAGGTGACAGACAAGGTGTAAATGTCTGTATTTAACTTGATGAGGTACTAACCACACTGTTTTTAGATTGATCCTAAAAGATTGTAATTACACTGAATGAAAAGCTTAAGTGGCAGGCTGTTTAAAGTTTATTCATTCATTCAGTGCACATATTTTAATGTGCAGATTTTAGGCATCGTCTCAGTCAGTCTTGCACTGCAACAAGGCTATTTGATGTTTTAAATAGTTGGAGCAGGGTGGCTAGTTCATATGTTTATGTTGAAGGTGATGCATGCCTGTAGACTTCACCTCAGATAAGAACTCCCTGGTCACAGAGGATGGCTGGAGGGGAGTTTCATGCATTTTTATATATATGTATATGTATATATATATATATATATGTATGTATGTATATATATATATATATATATATATATTTTTAGTTTTTTTACTTTGTACACACTTTATACCTGATAACTGTGGATACATGAATCCGTATCAGTGGGCTATGGGAAAGGGACACTTTGTTGTTGATTTTTGAAAACAAGCCCCCTAGAAGAAAATAAGTATTCGATCAGTTCAGAAACCCTGCTTATACCACACAGCTGCTGAATGTTACAGGTAATGTACTTTTTATGTCAGGAGGACTCTCCTGAGGGTTGGCATATGGGATGAGGGTTGGCATAATGGCTAAGGTGTTTACCTCATATACAAGAAGTACAGCACTGGAGTCTTACCAAAATAAATTGGCTAGGCTTAAAGTGGCCTGTAGTAACAATTAACCTAGTACTTGCCTATGAACCTTTAAACTGTAAAGAATTATTGATATCATCCAGTTTATTTGATGTAATTATTGGTGGAAAAAGGAGTAACAGTCTATGTTTAGTGTAATTCTTGTTGCTGTTTTTTCTGTTTTCAGTGGTACAATGTTTTCTGCTCTACTTTACATTTTTACAGGTCGTCAGATTTTTAATTCACATCATCTGGCCAGTTATTTCAATATGTAGTTAAGATTCTCCACATTCTGAAATTATTTATATGTTAATTCTATTTTTTTAATATGTTATGGTAGGCCACTTCCTTTTGGTAACTGGAATTTGTTTCAAGCTGCTATTAATTCTTTGTGACATTTTTAAACATCTTTATTGAATCACTTGTGACTCCAGTCTCCCCCAGGGAGAGACGCGGATGGAGGAGACGAGTCCTCCGCCACCCTGAGCCGGAAAGACCGTCTGAGGATGGGAGGAAGCATGTGCGCATCCGGCCTGCCCCCTGGAGGCTGTCGGTGGTACCGCCACCGGGCTGCCCTCCCGGCGCAGAGCCCGATGCACGACCGGTTCCCGTGCCGAGTCGGCCATCCTCCGCCTCCCGAAGTCCGGCGGCGGGGAGCAGGCACATGGGGGTTCCTGGGGGGGGGGCAGTCTGCCCCCCCATGACCTCACTCGGAACGCGACACGTGGCGACCCACCGAATTTAAGCACATTAGTAAGTGGAGGAAAAGAAAGCCATGGTGGTGCAGCGGTAGCGTTGTCGCCTCACAGCAAGAGGTTCTCCCAGTCTATTCTCGGCTGGAGTGCCTTCTGTGTGGAGTCTGCATGTCATCCCCACAGCAGAGTGGCATTCGAAAGTCATGCGTGAATGGACGTGCCTTCATTGAAGGTTGGGTGTCGGGCTGGCACCTCGGCACTGTAAAAATCTACTGCCAATCATTAGCGGACCAGAGTTCCGCTGTGGCGACCCCTAACCGGGAAAAGCCGAAAGAAGAACAACATTGCTTATGTCACAAGTGATTCAAACTTAATTTTATACAAAAGTAATCAAACCATATTAACAAGTTTCCATTTACTACATTCTGTAATCTAGGTAACATTATATAAAATATTCAATTCCTGTCTTCCTCTGAAACTCTCTTCTCCTTCAAAACATTTTATTCTGCATGTATTGTCCCCATAGTTTCCATTTTTTTCTATGTAATTTACTCCTATCCTTTTCTAAAGACTCCCACCTCCTGTTCTTTTATTTTTATTATAATATTCACTGCTTCAAGTATACTTGGTTTAGTTTTTGACTTTCATTTTCAAGTAGGTGCTTTTTTGGCAGCCACCAAATTAAACTAAACAGGGGCTTACTATGTCTAGGCAATTCAGATACTGTATCCCAGCTCAAAAAACTATTTCCTTAAGTTATTTGTCCCCCAGTATTCCCAATAGAGTACTCTGTAGGGAATTTTTAAAGTCTACCAACTCATTACACTCCCAAAATATATGTTCCCGTTTATCTCTTGCCTCTTACCGTCATATCTCCAACATTTGCCATCTACTTGAGAAAAAAATATTTGGCATCTGCTTGGGATTTAAAAGTATCTGTGCAAACACTTTCATGCAAAAATCCTAAATCTTGTAGACTTTGATGCATATTTGTGAGCCATACTTCCATCCTCCCATTGTTTATTTGGGAATTGTATATCTAATCTCTCTTCCCATTTTTTTCTGACCTCTTCTGATTGATTCCTATATTCTGGTGTGACTTTTAATAAGGATTAGTTGGTGATCATGTGTGTGGTTATGCAGATGTTCATTTGTGAATTTCTTCCTATGTATGTGTTTGTGCATGCATGTATACACAACTGGGTATTCTTGTGAACCCATGTGTGTATAGGTGTGTATTTATTGTGTATATGTCTATGTATGTATACATAAATGAGTTTTTGTGCATTTGTCTATAAACATACACTTGTATTTATTGGGAGACTGTACTTTGCAATTTTGGAGTAGTCCTATATTGTTTGAGGACACCGGACTACCTGTAACTTTGTGATAATAATCTTGGTATCTTTGGTCCAATGATTTATAGTGGGGTATTAATAATAGCTAGGATCTTAATATACAATTGTCAGTTATACTGTGGCTCATTAAGCCTACACAGGCATAGATCCATTCCTAACAGATCTGCAACTATTACTTCAAGTATAATTTATGTTATAACTCTGGGGAATAGCTGAGGATAAGTGCTCCCAAAACTGCAGTGCAATCAAAAACAGTTAACTAAGCAGTTAAATAATTACTTAACTATACACAAACATATAATTTTCCCCTTCAGTCACTCTGAAAACATATTTTAAGGCAGGATAACAAAGATGACATGGTAGTACCAGAAAAGTAAGACGAAGGCATAAAACAATATGTAAATAAAGCCAAACACTTGTGGCTGACTAACAAGGATATGGGAGGTGGTAAAAGATTTAAAATCTGAGGAGAGTCCTAAAACTAAAGATGCAGACTATCCTTGACAAAGCACTAAGGGATGTCAAGAAATGCATCCCACGCTGACACGTACTAGATCTCCAGGGAATGATGACTATTTAGCCAATTGCTGAAGCCAGTCATCTTTTCTCTGTAACTAGGCATCATTTTGGTGAATGAAAGATTCCACTTGTGACCAATCTTTCCTGCATCTGTGACATGCATGGAGAGTGTAGTCATCTCTTTCTGCACATCCCTAAGGATTCTGCAAGTCATGGTTTTCCACATGGACAACCACCATGTCATAGTTATATTTATGGGTGAAAGGGCTTTAAAAGCCCTTGAGATATCAGAGATCCTGGCATCTGAAAGATATATTACACACACACACACACACACACACACACACACACACACACACACACACACACTTCGTATTGAAATAATGCAGTTTATTATGTACATGAAGACTCAAATGCAGGTTCTGCCAAGCAGCCACAAAAGTTTTGTGGTTGAAATCATTACACATCAGTACTGTGAAAGTCTCTGAACTTCACCCATGTTCCAATTTCTACTACAGAAAAAGTCAGTTGACTTAAACCTGCATGTATGTATATGCAACTATGCAGAATATTATACTTTATTACAAGTCCTCCTGACCTTTTATGGAAGTAAAAAGAACATTCCAATGAGGAATGATTGAACTGCTGGATAAAACATTCAGAAGTGCTTTGCATTTGCTTATGCTACTTGAAGCAGTGTTAACCAGTGCTGAAGGACACATGAAGAGAGCTTTGTGGACAGAACTAGGTCTTTGGTATAACAATTTTTGAACAAGTTTCTTTTTTTAATTAAACTCTGTAAGCCATTCTTTTCTGCTTTGCAGCCAGCTCATTTAGTAGGAGTTGATGCATTTTGCGTGTGTGTGTAATTCATGTAGAACACAGCCAGGGATACTATCAGGTCCCATGG
Source organism: Protopterus annectens (assembly GCF_019279795.1). Lineage (NCBI taxonomy): Eukaryota > Metazoa > Chordata > Ceratodontiformes > Protopteridae > Protopterus > Protopterus annectens. The sequence goes on along the minus strand of NC_056751.1, from coordinate 329,863,209 downwards.
AAGTTGTATTCTTGGCCTTGGACAGTGCAGTTCTAACCTGTGCAGCAATAATATTGGGTACTTGGCATTCTTCTGGTATTGTGATTGGCCCTTTAGGGGGTGATAGGGGGGTAAAGTTGGCACTGAATTGGTCGGCCAGTATATTGGCAATGTCTGTTGGCTCAGTATAGGTGTTACCATTGTGCAGTAGCTCAGAGCAGATCTGAGTATTGCCACGTCGATTCTTGATATAACTATAGAAGGCATTGCGGTTGTCTTTAGCTGCAGTTTTGCTTTCATAGCTAGCTTTAGAGGATTTGATGAGGGATCTCAGCTTTTGTTGAGGCTAACAAGGGAGTTTTTCCAGTCTTAGGACTTCACCTTTTTCTGCAACAGTTTCTTCCTTCTGTTGTAGAGTTTGCTTATAGCAGGGGACCACCAGATTGGCTTCCTTTTTTTTGGATGAGAGCATCTTGGTTCTGTTGAGTATGGCCAGTTCTATGCATTTGTGTACGTGTTCATACAGTGCATTGGTGTATGATTTGGCAGTCATGCACCTGTTCTCCATTTGCATGGGCATTGTGAAGTTAGCCACTTTTGTTTTTAGAAGCCCAAAGTCAGCTTTGGAGAAGTTTTTCATGGTGGTTACCTTTGCAGGGGGGGGGGGGGTGTGGATATCCATGGTGACTAGCTTGTGGTCAGATCTGACCAGGGAGGAGTTGACTGATGGTGTAGAGCAATGGTCGCCCATGTTAGTAATAACCAGGTCAAGGATGTTGCTACCCCTAGTGGGGGTAAGAATGAGCTGGTCCAGGGCATTGGAATTAATGAGTTTCAGAAAACACTGAGCAAGAATAACTTTTTTATCTAGCAATAACAAAAATAAAGTGTAAAATATATTTCACAGAACCTGTAGATCCTTAGATCTACTGGGGGAGTTCTGAGTGGAATTAATTGCTCCCAGCTGATGTCTGAGCAGAGATAAATGGTCAGTGACCTGTTGTAATATAATCCCCCCCCCCCCCCAGAAATTCAATATCACCAGCTGTTACTGATTCTGGGCACACAGTAAAGCCTATTGTTCAAATTCTGCTCAACTGTTAAAACATTTAAAGCAAGAATATACTATGTTGTATTGATTTTGTGACAGTATAATTAAAATGATTTATAGTATACAGTTACTGAATGACAACTTCAGAGTAGGCATATTAAAGTAACATGGTGGTTGGATGAAGTAGTCTGGACATGTACTGATGGAGAATTGGTCAGGTGCATTACTGGTAATTACCTGATCTAATTCTAGGATATTATTTGACACATTTTGTAACTAAATTTTTCAATAGTTTGTAGCTGTCCATATTTTTAAGTTTCTGTTTTACTCATTTGTGATTGAGGAGCAAAGCAGAGACATTTACAAGAAGGAAGAATCAGAACTCCATTATTCATGGTGTGGTGTTTATACCAAAGCTATACGATAGGAATGTATCTCTGCCCACCCTCTCTCAATTCTGAAAGATGGCACATAAGCAGTGAGATTTAGGGCACATCAACACAATTAATTTTTACTTCTATCCCTAGTAGTACTAGTAATATATTCGTTATTGCCCATACAAGGGCATGTTGCCATAGTGATTCACCCCTTTCTCATAAAGTACATTTGGCAGTTGGGCCCAATGCAGCAAGAGAAGGAAAGGGACATGAATACCAAAAATACCTCAATGAGCAGTTACAGAGATGAATGGCTACTTCTACAGACCATGTGGTTTCATCAGTTCTTACTGTAGAGCCGATTCAGATAGATCACTTGTAGCCTAAACATTGCAATTCCCACATTACCCCTTTCCATAAGGGCCTATGGGGCCAAACATGGCATGTATTTACGGTTACATCTGCTTTGTTTAAAGATGGTTTGGGAGCTTCTTTGTTTAGTATGAAGCGGGAATCTGTTTTAGAGAAGCAAAGTTATTTAGGATAGGTATCTATCTCACAGGCAGGTTCTGTTAGTTTTGCAGTGGAGGATTAGATCACGTTTACAGGCGTTTGTGATGTTACCAGGTTTTTGAGCATGTAGATGGCCACCCACAGCAGGTTAATTTCTAGCATTGTAGGGTAGGCAGAAGTCTGTAAGAGAAAGTGAGATAGAGTTTGTGTTCTGCATAAGATATAGAAATCATGCCTATGATTTTCTTAGTGGGGGTACAATTGGGATCATATGCCCAGACAAGTACATACGAAAGAATGTTGTATATTCTGAGAATAATAAGGAAGGAGTACAGAGTATCAGTGACTCAGCAGGTAGCATTTTTACCTTCGGTGCTGGAATATCTGAAGGTTGTGGATTACAGTCCTACACCAGGTAACATGAATCATTTTCCAGTACTGACACTGAAGTGCGGCATAAGGTGAGGTGCTACACTGCTGTGTGTGCCATCCTTCCTATGAGACATTAAACAAGGTCTCATCTGCATGAGCTGGTGGTAGCTCAGGTGGATGTAAGAGATCCACAGCACCTATCAAAAAAGATCAGTTGAAGTTCCCTGACTCTCTGTTCAATTTCCCTTCATCAGCGTGAATACCACTTTGGGTCTTCAACCTAAAAAGAGAGAGAACTGGAAAGAGAGAACTGGCTTAGTGGCACTGACATGGTCACCCAACAATAAATAAAATAACTAAATACATAATAATATTCTTAGACCTAGCGAATATAACTTTGATAATCAGCAGTTTCAGTAGAAGGATTTTCTAAGGACAGTAGATGCAGTGGATGAAGGAGAGCTCATTGTCCTCAAAAGTGCTCATCTCCCTAACTGTTGAGTGGGGTGTCACTTTGTGGTATATGCATGGATACTTAGCATTTTTCAAAAGACATGGTACTGCACTTTTTGTCATTTAGCTTTTGCCCATGACCCTGATACAATTTGTACATGTTTGACCACATTTTGGATCCAGATCTTAAGGAAAATTGATGATGGCTTCAAGTTTACAATAATCTGTGAACTTGGTCAATAAGGAACTCCTGACATTAGTTTAGATATAGGAGAAGTCCCTGGGGGAAACCCACTGATAATGAGCCTTTCAGAGGAGACAGCATGTCTGCATCCTGATTTGTTGTGCTCAGTTTGTGAACCACTTTTGCTATCCAAAAGGTAAAATAAGGATTTACTTTTAGGATTAGTTTGCCTATAATTTGCTACTGCAAAATGGTATGAAAGTCCTTGGGTAGGTTGAAGTACACTGTATGTGCAGATTTTCTCCCATGAGCAAGTCAGTGGATTGCAGGCTATCGATATATAGCATTATGAGGTCCATAATGATGCGCTGCATAATTTTTCAGATAAAGATGGTAAGGCCTATTGGTCTGTAGTTGCCAGGGTCAGTGGTGGGGCCATCTTTATGTGGGGGGGGGGGGTGACCACAGTTGCTCTCTCTATCTCTGGTACAAAACCATTTGAGAGGCTGAGGTTTAATTGATTCAGAAGTGGTTCAGTGATATAGTACGTCATACTGACAAAGAAACATCCTGGTACATTATCATGGCCAACTGAACCAGTGTTTATTCTAAGATACCATTTAAGACATCCTCAGAAGTGGTATTTGGGGGTTGTAGATATACTGTCATGTACGGTGGAGATAGGAGGGATGGTGGAGATAATTAAATTAAGTTTAACTTATTAACTAATATGTTGACTGTATCCATTGGAAAAGAGTGGGTGTTTCAGCCGAGTACATTGCTGGGTATTGGTCTTAAGGTTTCTGACAGAGCCTTGTCCTTTTTCAGCTAGGTTCATTGTTTAATTCCTTAGTAGAGATTTGGAAAGTGTGGTTTTCTTTTTATTCCTAAGGGTGAAGAGTGGTTGATATATGTGTTCCAGCAAGGGGGTTTGCTCCTTATCTTGGCACCCTGTCTGACTGGGGCAGTCTTGATGCATGTATCGAGGTGAGAATAAAATGAATAAGAGAATGGAAACTCTCCAAGTGCAGTGCTCTTGGGTACTGGGAATTAGAGGACAGGGGTCTACTGAGCCACTTCAGGTCATCAGCTTGCTACAGTAGCTTAACATTAGAGACATCCTTAAAGACATTAGGGTTTGTGGGCATTTTTGGTTGGGTCCTTACCATGAAGGCTACTGAGTGGTGGTCATATCTGACCACTGGCTATAGACAGATGGCCAAGTCAAGTAAATTTGATGCCCTTGTAGGGGAGTGCACTGTTTGATTTAGAGTTACACTGATAACATACAGGAAATGTCTCTATTTATTTGTGATGGTAAACATTTTCCATTTTATAAATAGATAGCTGAACTCCCCAGAAATAATATTTCATTCAGTGGTGAGGGACACGAGCTTGCTTGGATATGTCCCATAGGTAGTGAGTATCATAGAAGGGGGTTTTGTAGTTTGGTAAGATGTGACAAGGGATTTTATTGATAGTTACCAGGAGATGGAAGAGTTCAGTATCTTGCTGTATAAGTCTAGACAAGATGAAATTGCAGAAGAATATACACACACCACTACCACCTCTAACAGACACCCTTAGTAAATAGCCAAATGCAAGGACGATGTTTAATCTTGTTAGGGATGGTGTGTTATCACTTCAATGGAACCATGTTTCACCGATGATACAGATGTCAGTGCTTTATAAGGTCAGGAAGGCTTCTAGGGAGGGCATTTGCTGAGACTTTTAGCACTGAGCAGCACAACTTTTTTACTATCCTGACTTTTTTTTCTAGGTTGATAGAGGGTGCAGATTACTGTTGTATGAAAACAGCACTATAGAGATGGAGAAATTCTGTCAGTATACAAAACCCTTTAGAGATAGATGTAAGCTGTCCCTTACAAAGCAGTTAGGTCTTTGTTGTTTAACAGACACTAACTCTGGACTGTCTATTTGCAGGCAGGCAACTGATACTTATTTGTTAACGTGGTAGGCCCAGTGGACAGACAGTTCCTTATCACGGGTGGTGACCCCAGGAGCAATGCTTGTTTGTTAGCTCAATGTCCAGCCAGTATACCAAACACTTCAGTATTTATAGGCACCGAAAGTCAGACATGCACTTCCCTCCTAAGGTGTAGGCCATAAAGGTGATGTACAGATGCACACACTCAGAACTTCTTTGCCGCCAGTCCAAATGCCATCATTTGATGTCAGTCTGAATGCCCTTCTGCTGCACTGGTTACCAAGCTGTGTTTCAGATAATTGCCACACTGGGGTTTCTCCTTATCTTTCTTTTTAATTTAGTGCAGTTGGGTTAGTGTCATGCAGAAAAGCAAAATGTCAGTGTGGGAGGCAGATTCCCCATAAAGACCATCACGATAAGTGTTTTTTTCTGTTTGGGTGCTTCCCAAGACTATACACAGTGTTATATCTGCCAAGCCTTTGTCCCTAAGACCCTACATAGTCATATATTCTCTTCATCTATTTACCTTGAAAACCAGCATCTATAGCTGTTGGCTCAAGGTGGTATGGTGGAGTCTTCCCATCTTGAGGGTCAGCCGTCAGCTAAGAGAAAGGCCAAAAAGCTTAAGTCTGATAAGGCTGTTGTCCAGCCTCCCCCAGATGTTTTTCTCAAGGATAAGCATTGCCCAGAGGTTGCCTTGGATTCTTCCATCACGACCCCATTGGTGGCCAACATGGAGCTGATTTCTTGCATGTCCACTGAAGCTTTACACACATCTGCTCCAGCCATTGAGAGGGAACCTCAGCTGATTATATCTGAGGGACCAAAGGGGATTCTACAGATCTTACTTAGGAAAGAGATCTGTATTATGCTTTTTGAGTGTCTCCAAGAATCTGACCCTCCAGGGTATTTTGTGCAGATGTCCAACAGAAAACAAAACAGAAACCAAGCATGTTTCCTCTGCAGTTAAGGATCCCCAACATGAATGGCAGGATTTACTCCGGGGTTATTTAATGCTTTAATGGCTTTAAAGCCTCCTCAAGGGATGTCTATGCCTGTCCCTCCCTGGACTTCCACTCCTCTTAAAAGTTCCAGGGACCTAGACTCTTGAGGTAAGGATCTGGAGTCTGGGGAAAAGTCCCTGGCTTACTCTTCTCAAATCCCTTCCCCCTTGGAATATGGTTCAGAGGAAGATGAGTCTATTAGTCCACATTCTCCTTTGGAAGAACTCTTCTCTGGGGATACTGTTACCTTCATGATGGAATTTTTTTAAGTGGGATTGCTCTCAAGTCTCTATTCAGAAAAGGTAATATGAGCTCCTTCAGATGGAGTCTCATAAGCCTTGTGCTGTTCCTCCAGTTTTGTCTGCCCTCCTGAATACATTTTCAGCAGCTTCTGTGACCCCCAGTTCTCAGCCCTCTGCTCCCAAGAAACCCAATAGATTTTGCAATGTGCCTGCCAAATGTAAATTTCTTTATAAATGCCCTTCTGCTGATCCTTCTGTAGTTTCTGTCTCTTCTGACATGCCCTCCAAGTTGTTGCCCTCTACCAAGTTGCTTCCTTCAGAAAATGATAGTAGGGCCACGAAGAGGCTGGACAAAAAGGTTTATACTGTTGCCACTATATTCTTTTGGGCCATCAACTACCAGACTCATATGACCAGGTACACTTTGGCCCTCCTTTCTCAGGTTTCCAAAGTGGTTTCTGATCTTCTTGACTCTAAGGGTGAGGCTTCTGCCCTTTCCCTGGTGGGCTGTACCTATCACGTTCCTTGTCACTCTACCAAATGCAGCTGTGATGCAGCTGATTCCTCTTCCAGGGCTGCTGCCTTTGGTTCTATTATGAGCAGTTACTGTTGGCTTCATCTTCAGGCTTTGCTTGATGACATTGTCCAAACTATCGGATGATTCTTTGTATAATAAAAATCATTTTGGTGCCACTGCTGTTGAACTTTTCACATCTCTTCAGGATAAGGGTGAAGCCTTGCAGGAGTTGAAACATATTTTTGTTTCTCCTCTTCCTAAGTTTCAGAGGAATTACCCCCTCCAAATCAGATTTTGTTCACAGGCAGTCTCACCCTCCAACTAAGGGAAAAATGGTTCTAGATGTGTGCATCCTGCTAGGTTTACTCAAACCACTACTTTCTAGACACCTGCTTTTCAGGATAAACTGGATTACATTTGAGAATTTGCCTCCCCTTCCCCTCAGCCAGGCTGCCTTATTCCCTCTGTTTTTCACTTTGTGTCTTTCGGCTTTTCCTGGTTAGGGGTCGCCACAGTGGAACTCCGGTCCGCTAATGATTGGCAGTTGATTTTTACGTACTGGCTTGCCAGGCCTGACGCACAACCTTCAATGAAGCTACGCCCATTCACGCATGTCTCCATGCAGAAGATGCTCTAGCTGAGAATCGAACCGGATATCTTCTTACTGTGAGGCGACAATGCTACCACAGCACCACCACCGCGGATTCCCTCTGTTTTTCAGTGTCTCTTCCAAATTGGTTAAAGGTCACAACAGACTCTCGGGTTTTGTCCGTTATCTGCCAGAAATATTTCACAGTTTGAAAATCCCTTACTCTGTTTGTGGGCATCCCTCAATCTCCTTGGAAACAACTACCCACAAGAAACCATAATACTTGGTGACTTTAATATAAACTGGATGTCTTGCACATCTGAACAGCCCTCTTTACACATCAACCTACATGGTTTTACTCAAAACATTACACTCCCCACTAGAACCAATAAACATAATAATAACAACAGCAGCATCCTACATTGGATTCTTACAAACAGTCAAAACCAATCTTATAAGGTAGGGACCCTTCCAGAAGATATCAGTGACCACTCACCTATCTTCTTAACCCGGTATAAGACTGATATGCCAAACCCTACCATATATAAGAAAATAAGATGTAATAAAAATTTTAGCACTGACATCTTTCAAAAAGAACTTGTAGCTTGCAACTGGTCACCCCTGAAACACCTTCCACTAGACAATGCCGTTAAATACTTTAACTCTAAATTTTTAACCATTCTAGACTACCATGCCCCAACTCGTATAGTAAGAACAAGGTCTAAACCAGCACCTTGGCTCACCAAAATTACCAGACAAAAAATCCTCCATAGAAACAAACAATGGGCTACCTGCCGCACAACCAAAAACCTGGAAGATCAACTAATATTTAGACAGCTAAGAAATGAAACTAAAAAAGCCATATTGTCAGATAAAAGAAACTATTACTGCCAATTCCAACAGACCAACCAAAACAAACCTCAAAAGTTCTGGTCATGCATAAACAAGCTCCTGCACCCAGGACACTCAATTACACCCACCCCCTCAGGCTCCAATCTCCTTAGCCCCAACCAAATTGCCAGTTCTTTTAACACTTTCTTCACAGACACAATTCAATCTTTGGCCAATCAGCTATCCACTAACACTGCATCTCCTACTAATATTATCCCTAATAGCCCCCCAACAGTTCAATTCCAACCCATTCCTACGTCTTTTGTCTGCTCCCTAATCAAAAAAATTAAACCCACCACCCTCTCTGCTGATCTGTTACCTGCAGAATACCTGCAAAAAGCAGCCAACTCTATAGCCTACCCCATATCCATCTTCATTAATAGAACTATTTCTGAAGGAACTATTCCAGCTATTTGGAAAATCTCACATGTTATTCCCCTGCATAAAGGTGGTAATTCAAAAGACTATTCTAACTATAGGCCTATAGCCATTTTATCCCCTCTGGCAAACATCATGGAGAAGTGCATTCACAAGCAACTATTAAACCACCTCCTAGCAAACAACCTATTAGCTACTTGCCAACATGGATTTAGACCATTTCATAGCACCTCTTCTGCTCTTCTTTCCTTCACAGATGTCATTAATAAAAACCATAATATTAACACTCTCTCCTCAGCCCTCTTCATTGATCTGTCAAAAGCCTTTGACATGGTCAACCACCAGCTACTCATAAACATACTAGTCAACTTCTCACTGGATCCACTAACTATTCCATGGTTCCAGTCCTATCTAAGTAATAGGCAACAGGCAGTACTATGGGAAAACAACTTGTCTTCCCACTTACCAATTGCCCTCGGAGTCCCTCAAGGCTCCATACTAGGTCCTCTCCTCTTTTCTATTTTTACTAACGACCTACACACTGCTCTACCTCAAGCCACCTGTATCCAATATGCAGATGACTCTACACTCATATGCTCAGCCTCCTCACTTTCACAACTGCATTCCCTAACCCAAGACACATTTAACACAGTAGAGAATTGGCTCCTTCAACGATGTCTCATCCTAAATCCTAAAAAAACAAAAATGCTACTATTTACTCCCACCCGCAGAGCCCCCCCACTACATTTCACATATAGCAATGGTACAACCATATCTCCAGACTCTACTACAAAACTACTTGGAGTACTAATTGACAACCACCTCACCTTTGAGCCACATATAAACAACACTATAAAAACAGTAAACAAAAAACTAGGCTCCCTTTATAGGATCAAACCCTTTCTTACCCCACTAGCAAGGACCACTATTGCCAGGACCCACCTTATCTCAACCCTGCTATATGCTTCCCCAATCTATACCAAACTATGTAAAAGCAATCTGAACAAGCTGGCCAGCTCCTACAATAATATTGCCAGATTTGCAACTGGTTCTACCTATAGAACCCATCATTGTAACAATCTTAATCAACTAGGGTGGCTAGAATTACCAAATCTTATCCTATCAAACCAGCTAACTATTGCCTATAAGATACTGTTCCATCCTACAGCTACTCCAATACTAACCAATCTAATCACCCCCTACAATAACCTTAAAAACCTGCGCTCTTCAAATAAAATAATGGTAAAGATATGTAAAACCAGTAACCTGGCTGGAGATTCTTTATACTCTAACACAGTGGGGAAAACCTGGAACTCCCTCCCTACTGATCTTACCTCCCTACCTTCTACTACCCTATTTAAATCCAAGCTCAAACCATACCTTAAATTACACTGGCTATGCCCCTGTGCAAACCCAGACTAACTTCCTCCACTATCTCCTGACCCTATTCTTCTCAATCACACAAAACTAGCTAATCCTGTCTATTGACATCCTTGTCTGTAAAACCAACTGAAAGTTCTTACAGTGCTCAATGTTTCCTACCTATTGTATGTATATCCATACATGATTTGTTAGCCTAGAATACTCTTCCTTAATCATAAGCTAAAATGTATTTACTAGTATTCTCTTAGCTAAAATGTATTTACTAGTTAATTTGTTAAATCTTGTAATGTACTTATGTTATCGTGATCTTTTTCTTGAATGTGGAGCTTTTCTCCCCGGGCCTCTACTGAAAATGGACATGTATCCAGTTGGACTAGCCCAGTCAACAAATGTAAAATAAAATAAATTCATCTTTTCCTAGAGGTGTTCCATTCTGTTTTGGTCCAGGGCACCATTCAAGCTGTGCCTTCTGCCCTGGTAGGAAGGGGTTTTTATTCCAGAATGTTTTGGTTCACGTAAAGGTGGACACCTGGAGACCGGTTGTGGGTCTTTCCCAGCTCAACACTTTTCTCAAGGTTCCTTCCTTTTGAATGTTGTCTGTTCAGACTTTCTTTCTCCTTCTTCTAACTAAGGCCTTTTTGGTTTCTATGGATCTCAAGAATGCCTGACTTCTTATCCACATATATTCCCTTTTCAGAAATTTTTTATGATTCTCTGTTTTTCTTGCATTTTCAGTTTCCTACTTTGCTCTTTGGCCTCTGTACTGCCCCAAGGGCATTCAGCAAGTGCCTTGGTCCTGTCATTGCCTTTTGCAGGATGACAGGAGTTCAGATATTTCACTTTCTGGACTAGCCACTCAGTCATTGTTTTTCCCCACTGCTCTGCTTCAGAATCTCCAGTTTAGTATTTCCAAGTTGCAGAGTCTGGGGTTCACCAAAAACTTCCAGAAATCAGCTCTAACCCCTTCTTAGGATCTTATTTTCCTTGTTTGCAATCTTCAGACCATCCTCATAATGGCATCTCTGCCTGGCTCCAAGGCTCTGTCACTTCCGCCTATTTTCCATTCTCTTCTTTCTTTGACATCAGTCATGGCCAGGGAATTTCTTAGGGTCCTTGAGTTCATGGCTTACACCATGTTCATGCTGCATCTGGCCAAGCTCCACATGAGAACGTTTCAGTGGTACCTCAAGTCAGTGTAGCTCCAACATTGCCAGCCTCTGGACTTCTTGATATCCTTCCTTTCCTGTGTCAAGCTTGAACTTCAGTGGTGGATTCAACCCGGGGCTTCCTTTCCAAGCTCCAGCCCCAACTCAAGAGCTCTTTACAGACATCTCAGACAGGGGATGGAGGGCCTCATTCAGCTGTGTCAAGGTTCAGGGTCTCTGACCTATGTATCAGAGATCAGACAACATCAGTATAAAGGCTTTTCATTCCCTCTTTCATCCCAGACCCCTCAAAAATTTCACTAACACCACAGGGAATGTGGTATGTCAACAAGGAGGTACAAGATTCTCTCTTCTTTGCAGACTAAATTCATGTCTGGGTTCTAGCTGCCCAGTATCAAGTGGCTCTTCAGTTAGTTTACATTCACCCAGTGTCCAATCTAGTGGCTGGGCTTTTTAAGCATGTCCAGCACACAGCCTCACAAATGGATGCTTCACAGAGATGTATTCCTGGACATTGTCCATAGAACTTTTGCCTTCCCTCTGAACAGGCACCTTCCTCTATTCTTTTCCAGAATATCAAGTCCTCTGGCTTGGAAAGCGGATGCCCTGTCTTTTCCTTGGAAGGGGGTGTCATTGTATGCCTTCCCTCCCCTTCCTCTGTTACCATGAGTCCTGCACAAGATCAGACAGGACTCTCCCAAATTCTTGAGGATACTCCATTTTGGCTCAGACAGCATTGGTTCCCCCTTCTTTCCACTTGGCCAGGATCAATCCCCACAAGTTATTTCGCTGTGTGGACCTTCTCACACAAGACAAGGGGTCTCTTACCTATATTCACTTGTCCACCCTGCTCCTGATGCTGTAGGTGATAGGGTTGTGATCTCTTTTTGGCACCTCTTTTCTGAGGATGTGCTTCAGGTCCTACAGGAGGCTAGGAAACCAACCTCCAAGATGTTATATGTCCTAATGGAAGCAATTTTCTGTCTGCTGCCTCTCTCACCATCAAGATCCCATATCTGTAGAGGTTCCTGTGGTTCTCTCTTACTTGTGTGATCTGTTCTATGCTGTGTTAGGATGTTCTTCAGTGAAAGCTCACCTATCAGCAATTTCTGCTTCCCTGCTCTTGACTGCTCCTCTGGACTGTAGATTTGAGGTCAAGCAATTTCTTAAAGGTGTTCTTCATATTAGGCCTCCCAGGAAGCCTATTCCATCTTCCTGGGACCTCATTTTTTTACTTGAAAATTTGACTCAGGCTCCTTTTGAGCCTGCTTCTTCAGATTCCTTGCAACATTGTACTTGGAAGACTGTTCTTGTTTTGGCTCTTCAGCTGAGAGTGTGTCTGAATTCCAGGCTTTCATGGCTATTCCTCCTTTTTAAGTTTTTCATAGTGACAGGGAGTCTCTTCATACCAATCTTTATTTTACACCTATGGTGGTCAATAAGTTGTCCCTTAATTAGTTTATTCATCTTCCTTCCATTTTTCCTTCTCCACAGTTTGCCAGTGAAAAGGTTCTTCACACCTTTGATTTGCATGTAGAGCATAGATATTATTTGGATAAAACTAAAGTTATTTGTAAATCTGAGCAGCTGTTTGTTTCCTTTTACCCCAGGTCCTTGGGTTTAGCTGTCTAAGCAAACCATGTCTTCCTGGATTTCTAAGGCCATTTCTTTTTGTAATTCTTTCATGGTAAATGTCTTTCCTCATCAGTAATGACTTATTCTACCAGGACTTTTGCCTCCTCTGGTGCTTTTTTTTCAAGGGCCTGGATACCACATCCATCCTTGAAACTGCTACATAGTCCTCTGTTCATAATTTCCCTAAGCATTACAAGTTGGATGTCATTTCCAGGGCCAGGGCTATCCTGCATGAGTATCTGGAGTTATCTTCTGTGCCATCCTCTTCCTAGGCTTAAGATTTTATACTCTTCCTTATGCATGGAATAATGCAAAAGTGATATGGAAGGACAGCGTAAAGTTGTGTAAAATCTTACCATAACAGTCAGTGTCGTCCTCTTCAGTGTTGCAGTATTTTCTTCCTCCCTCCTGACTGAGGGGCTCATTTTTTTTTCCTTCTGGATGCACATTCTTTTCCTCCTGGGGCTTTTCCAGTTCTGTGTGTGTATGTCCATATGTCACCTTTATGCCCTGTGCATTGCGTGGAGAGCATACGAATGACGTACAACACTGATAAGTACTAAAGGCTTTGGTATACTGTCCGGATATTGGGCTATCCTTGGCAGGAAATCCCCTACATATGGAATACTGCAGCAAAGAAATGTAGGACAGCTACTGTTACGGTAAGATTTTACAAAACTGTACTTTCAGTGTTAACCAATTGCCATTCCAATGTGTGTCATGTCTGGCTACCCCTGGAATGACACTAAAATCTAACCAGTTATTGTAGTCCATTATATGCTGTTTACACTGTGACATAATTCTCAGCAAAGATAAATTGTCCAGATTTTCACAAAATGTAAACATTTTTGCTTCACATCTTTGGTGATAAAGGATAATGAGGGAAACATACAAGCGTGGAGAGTGTGTTGAGGAGATGAAAAGAGTACTTTGAGGGGTTGATGAATGAAGAAAATGAGAGGGAGAGAAGGTTGGATGATGTAGGGATAGTGAATCATGAAGTACAATGGATTAGCAAGGAGGAAGTAAGGATAGCTATGAAGAGAATGAAGAATGGAAAGGCTGTTGGCCCAGATGACATACCTGTGGAAGCATGGAGGTATTTAGGTGAAATGGCAGTGGAGTTTTTATCCAGATTGTTTAATGAAATCTTGGAAAGTCAGAGGATGCCTGAGGAATGGAGAAAAAGTGTTTTGGTACAGATTTTTAAGAATAAGGGTAATATGCAGAGCTGTAGTAACTACAGAGGGATTACATTGATCAGTCACACAGCATGAAGTTATGGAAAAGAGTAGTGGAAGCAAGGGTAAGAAGGGACGTGATGATTAGTGATCAGCAGTATGGTTTCATGCCAGGAAAGAGCACTACAGATGTGATCTTTGCTCTGGGAGTGTTGATGGAGAAGTACAGAGAATGTCGGAAGGAGTTGCATTGTGTTTTTGTAGACTTAGAGAAAGCATATGACAGGGTGCCTAGAGAGGAGTTGTGGTATTGTATGAGGAAGTCAGGAGTGTCAGAAAAGTATGTAAGAGTGGTACAGGATATGTATGAGGGTAGTGTGACAGCGGAGAGGTCTGCGGTGGGAGTGACGGATGCGTTTAAGGCGAAGGTGGGGTTACATCAAGGATCAGCTCTGAGCCCTTTCTTATTTGCAATGGTGATGGATAGGTTGACAGACGAGATCAGACAGGAGTCCCCATGGACTATGATGTTTGCAGATGACATTGTGATCTGTAGTGAGAGTAGGGAACAGGTGGAGGAGACCCTGGAGAGATGGAGATATGCTCTAGAGAGAAGAGGAATGAAGGTCAGCAGGACTAAGACAGAATATATGTGTGTTTATGAGAGGGAGGATAGAGGAATGGTGAGGATGCAAGGAGTAGAGGTGGCGAAGGTGGATGAGTTTAAATACTTGGGGTCAGTAGTTCAGAGTAACGGTGAGTGTGGAAGAGAGGTGAAGAAGAGAGTACAGGCATGATGGAGTGGGTGGAGAAGAGTGTCAGGAGTGATTTTTGACAGACGAGTACCTGTAAGAGTGAAAGGGAAGGTCTACAAGAGGGTATTGAGACCAGCTATGTTATATGGGTTGGAGACAGTGGCATTGACAAAAAAGGCAGGAGTCTGAGCTGGATGTGGCAGAATTAAAGATGTTAAGATTTGCACTGGGTGTGACGAGGGTGGACAGGATTAGGAATAAGTATATTTGAGGGTCAGCCCAGGTTGGAAGGTTTGGAGACAAAGCCAGAGAGGCACAATACGTTGGTTTGGACATGTGCTGAGGACGGATGCTGAGTATATTGGGAAAAAGATGCTAAGGATGAAACTACCAGGTAACAGGAAAAGACGAAGGCCTAAGATAAGGTTTATGGATGTGGTGAGAGAGGACATGCAGGTGGTTGGTGTGACAGAGCAAGATGCAGAGGACAGGAAGAAATGGAAACAGGTGATCTGCTGTGGCGACCCCTAACGGGAACAGCCGAAAGAAGATGATAATGATGATCTTTGGTTTGTTCCTCATTAAATTTAAGTTTTTATGGCAAACCACTGAGGACTGAAGTCACCAAATAATGTCATACATTTAATTTTCTGACTTCATAGCCTTCAGAAAATATTTAACACAAATCCTGTTATTCAGCCAGTTTCTAAGTTTATAAGAGCAATAATTGAAATCTGTCCCTGTTTTTTGGGCGTTTGCTCCCCTCCCATTATTTTGGCTGTGTCAACATTTCTTTCACTAAGATGTTGAGAGCAGGATTAGTTGTATATCATCGTTTTATGCATACCTAGAGAGCTCTACTATGTGTCCTTCATATAATTAAAGAATGTCTACCTCAGGTTCTTCACATTTACTTGACCATTATCCATGTGGTACATTTACCTAACATTAATGGACATGAGTGACCTAGTAGACTGTCGTATCCTGGCACCAGAAAAGGAGGTTATCATTACCATTTCCTTGTTCAGCCCAGTGAATGGTGTGCCTGTGTAACTCACTATGGAGTCGCATATTAGTAGGACATTTCCATGCATAGTGGGTGGCCCAGGAAACCTTAAGGGTTTAAGTTCACCAACTGGGTTACCCTTCTTGGTTGTTGTGGTAGTGTTATAAGTACAGCTAATGAAGTATCTTTGTGCTGCTGAATCATCTGTCTGACAAGCTTATGTTTCAGATGCCTTAGAGGATTAAGTAATGTGAAGTAATTGTATCTACTGAGAACCTGGCTATTGCTAAGAGTATGTTTAGATAAGAGGCTAGCCTCTAGATTTAGTAGGTAGCTATAACTCTCATAAGTAGACTCAGTATATGGTAAAAGCAAGTAGTTGTCAATAAGCAAAAGGCAGTTTCTGCAGTGCATCAGTGTACCTAGTGCTAATAGGATGGCAACAGATGGTCTAAGGGAAGACTGGTCTCATGGCTCTAGAAACTTAATATACAGTTTGTGGATTGATATATAGTATGCTAGCTACATAATTTACCTGATGAAGGCACCTAGAAGTGGTAGTTTTAAAACGGCTCTTGACATTTTGACTCCAGAATGAGGGACAATTTCAGAAATAACTGGAGAAAATCAGGGACATTTTAAAATATGATAATAAGATAATATAGCAATAACCCACACCTGGATGTGGGTAATGCTAAATTTACCCACGGTTGGTGTGGTTTGGTCACGAGGGCAAAGCCCGAGTGGCCAAACAAAGACAACCGTGGATAAATCCAGCATTACCCACACCCAGAAGTGGGTTATTGGTTGCTATTATACAATGACATTATTTAAGAAATACTTTTCTTAAATAATGGTATTGTATAATGCCTCCTTGCTGCCCATCTGCAGCTGTCTGCTATTCTGCGGCAGTTCTGATGTATAGAATAACCAGAGTCTTGACCTGTGAATAACCTTATATCCTCCCCCTAGTGACCTAAGCTCTAACCCCATCACTTACTAACATACCCTAATATCAGGGCTTTTACCCCTCATGTATTTGTGTAATTAAATAAGTGTATTAGTTACTAGTATCCCTGAACTTTGTATGCTATAATTGTTCCTTATGATGTCTATGTAGTGTTGTTGTTTTTTCTGTTTTTTTTCTGTTTTTTCTTTAAATGTGGAGCTTTTCTCCCCGGGTCTCTGCTGAAAAGGGATATGTATCCAGTCGGACTAACCCGGTAAACAAATGTAAAATAAAAAAATAAAATAAAAATGTACTGCGCATGCGTATGCTTATGCAGTACATCAGAGCTGTGGGTGGAAGCAATGGAGAAAGCAAGATCTCCGTTGCTTTTTACAAACTGTATCGCTATGTTAAAGGAGTTTAACATAGCGAGACAGCTTTAAAAAAAGCAATGGAGAAAGGAAGATCTCCGTTACTTTCTTTAAAGCTGTCTTGCTTTGTTAAACTCCTTTAACATAGTGAGACAGTGTCTCAACAGCAACGGAGATCTTGCGTTCTCCGTTGCTGTAAAAAAAAAAAAAGACTTATGCTAATGGAAAAAGTCCGGGCGACTGGACCTTTTTCCATTAGTATAAGTCTGATTTACGACGTGCATGGTAACCAATTAGCGTGCACATTTTGGAATATTAATGGGGGGTCGTTGTATAATATGAATTAACACATATTTACTGAAGTAAAAGAAGTCTTAATTTAATCATTATCAATAAGTATAATCCACCACATTTCTCTCAAATCTGACATTTTTAAAAGAGATTAGTAAGGACAGAGCAAAATGTTGAGGCAAGATTGATGATGCCCACTAAAATCAGGGGCATTTGAAAGGCATGGCGTATAATAAAGGAGTTTTACTAGTTATATGTACATAACAGAAAATACAGCTAAGGTAACAGAGGTAATCAATAAGTATGCGATACCTTGCAGAGGTAATTTTCCCTACCTAATGGAGAAATAGAAGCAAGATAAAATTATAATAAGCTAACTATTCCCTTAGCAGAGGGAATTCATATGTTGTCTAAATGCTTAATGGGATAACTAACTGAAAGAGGCTTATCATATAGCATATCCAATAAATCTGTTCCCATTAGCAGTAAACTAAACTATTATTTTGCTGGAAAAAAGTACACATACATGCACACACGTACACACACACACACACACACATATATATATATATATGTATATATATATATATATATATATATATATATATATATATATATATATATATATATATACACATACGTGTGTGTGTGTGTGAATGTGAAAGAATTAATTACTTGGCTACAAAAAATATACTGTAGACTTCAACAGGTTTAGTAAACTTCAAAATAGTTATGAAACCTCACTGTCAGCAAGAGACTATAAATAAAAGGAGCACACAGAGGAAGCTGATAGTATTCCTGCTGTGCATCTAACCCTCCCCCACAGGTAGTGACACCTGAGCTCTTAGATGAAAAGCCGGCTGAATATAAACAATAGGATCACATGACTTAAGTACTTAGCCAAAACAATGAAACAGTTGATAATCTTTGACACTCTCCCTTTAAGGAAGGGTGTCCAAGTATAGTGTGTAATATTAATACAAATGGTAGTAGTTGATCAAGATAGCTAGGCCTTCAGGAGTGGCCCACACAGTGTCACCAAATAAATACAAGGAATCTGAAAGGTTAAATACTTTCTAAAAGGACAAGCCACTATAACAGTTTTAAATATATTCAATAATTAATAATAAAAGAACATGAAAATACTGAATATATATTTACAAACCACAGACTTCAAATCACAGGAAATATTGAAAATAACATTGATGGACAGACTCAGACAAATAAAGAAAAACAATATCTAAACTAAGCTTCTCAGTATTCCTGACTGAATCTAGGAAAATTACTATTCTCTACTAACTTAATAGAGCAAGGCAGATGATGTGGTGAATGCCCCTTCTTGTTGCCAGGCCCAAGACACAATACTCACATAGTGGGAAACTTCTCTTTGCAATATCTAAAATTTCCAAGATGGCTGGCAGACTGACCTCATCTGGTCACCTGACTTTAGGTTCTTCAACTATTCCCCTTTGAAGCCTAAGACAGGATGTTAGCATAGATGTGATAACATACATATTTAAAGCTTTGCTAATGTTTATGACAGTGCCTGGGGCTTCCCCTCTCTTTACTGAGTTAATGAACAAAGGCTTCTTCCAGGCATGACATCTCCGGTCCTTTTCAGAGCTGTGAGATACGCACTTCCATGACCCAAGAGTTGGTCCAATTAACAGTATTTTTCTTAACGTAAGAAGTAAGCTAGCTGTTTAACCCCTTATATTCTGGTATCCTTTACTAACAAATATACATACAGTCTCACATGCATATTCCTTCTCTGTCCAGCAGGACCCACTGTTGATGCATTTTTCAACACTAGCAACTTTACAGATACATTTTGATATTCAAATGCCATACAGTTCTAATACATTTGTAACATAAGCATCTGTACAAATCAGTTTGATATTCAAATCCCATACAGTTCCAATACATTTGTAATACAAGCATCTTGCACAAATCAGTTTGATATTCAAAGGATATCATTTTTTACAAAACTCCAGCTAGCTGTGCTAGCCCATATTGTCACAGCATACACACATGCACACACCACCACCTAATCTGTAAAGTAATAGTGCCTCATTATCACTTCAGGTCTATTAGTATTTTAGCATGTTCTACCACAAAATGGTCATATAAGGACTCTAGAACAGACATGAGTTTGTTTTCCAGTCCATCTGTTTTTCCTCCATAATACAGTTTGTGCCTCCTTAATATGATAAAGCCTAGATGCAATAAACAAGGTTGTTTACTTAAAAACACAGTGTTATGAGTCATTAGTTTGTTATGCTATCTCTGGAAAATGTGTTGTTTCTTATTTTCATATTGAATTAGTCTGATTTAAGCTAACTGTATACTGCTTAAAACCTTCCCCAGTGCATTTAAATTTTTCTCCAGACAAAGTAATTAACATACTTTTTTAATGAAATCTGCCACACAACGTCTTATTTAGGTGTTAGGAATAGCAGCTGTGCCCACTTATCCATTAACAGTTGTTACTTCATAGACTTTTAAGTCTGCTTTGGGCAAATTCTATTATTCCGCACTTTCTTTAATATTCTGCAGTTACAGGGATAGCTGCACTTCTGTGGCCAGAAGTGAAAGCGCTTATTAGTTTGTTTATGTAGTGTTGCAGAATCAGTGATCCACAATCTACATATAAAGATTTTTCTAGCAAGTAATACTTTCAAGAAAAGTTTCACTGTAGCTTTGTAAGTACTTTATAGCACTCAGGAGTCCATTACCCCTTGCTGTGCAGCATGGATGAGGTTCCTCGTAAATGAGTTCTTCTCCCTGGTGTTGGTCATCCAGATTGTTGTCTTCTATAGAGAAGAACAGCTAGTGCAGTTTTAGGGTATTCTTTGGCAATGCGTGTGATGTGTGTGGTCTTTACCCCAGTTTTTGTACAACTGCGGAATTGTTGTATGTAAGTTCATGTGGTGTACGGGGCCATTCTTCCATGTACATGGAGCAAAGGGACTTGTCTCCATACAAAAAAAGTCTTACTTTAAATTTTTTGTGGGGTTGAGTTTGCCAAAAATTGATTTTGAGGAGTTGAACTCTTGTCCAGTTGACCATTAGGACCTCATAGGTGAAATACATTGAACTGTCCTCAGAAAGACACACAGTCAAGATGTAAAATTGTGGGTGGTGAATTGCAATGAACTCTAATTTGCCCAGGGAACTACATTCCCTTTATAATCTCTGAAACAAAATGAGATTTGAACAAGATGAACCATACTATCACTAGCTAAACAGCACAACCCCCCTCCCCTCCAACCCACACCTTCAACTAGTAATCTCCCCACTGCCTTCTCTTTTTCTCCTGTACCTACCTCCAACATAAAAAACTCTTAACTAAACTTAAGCCCACCAGATTAGCAGCAGGCAACCTCCCAAGTGAATACCAACAAATCGCAGCTGATGCTCTGGCCTACCCAGTATCCATCTTGATTAACTGATCTCTGTCAGAAAGTTATGTTCCCACACTGTGGAAAGTATCACATATAATTCCCCTCCACAAAGGCGGACCCTCCACAGAACTAACCAATTACCGCCCCATAGCTATTCTCTCTCCACTCTCCAAAATACTAGAGAGATACATACGCTGTCAGGTCTCAGACTACCTCCTTACTAACAACCTCCTTTCCAATACTCAGCATGGTTTCCGACCAAACCATAGCACCACCACTGCCTTACTCTCCTTTACTAACACTATCCTTCAGCATAAAAACAATGGCTATCTCTCCTCTGCTACTTTCCTAGACCTATCTAAAGCATTTGACATGGTCCCACACAAACAACTTATCTCTGTCCTCAATAACCTATCCTTCTCACAATCAGTCACCAACTGGTTTCAGAGTTATCTGAGTGACCGCCAACAATCCGTTGTATGGCAGAATGACATATCTCCCCAACTACCTGTCTCCATAGGGGTTCCCCAAGGATCCATCCTTGGACCCCTACTCTTCTCTGTTTTCACCAATAATCTAGCCTTTGCCACCAAACATGGCACACTCATACAATACGCAGATGACTCAACCATCGTCTGCTCAGCCCAGTCCCTACCCAAACTGCAAAAAGTCACACAGGAAGCCTTTTCCTCTGTTGAAACTTGGTTATCCGATGCCCAATTAATACTCAACCCAAACAAAACTAAACTACTCATCTTCCAACCCACCAAACATACTCAAAACAACTCTCACTTTAACATCACAGCAAAAGACAACACCACTGTATATCCAACTGAACACACTAAATTTCTAGGAGTAGAAATAGACAATAAACTAAAATTTGACATTCACATATCCTTGACCATAAAAAAAGTCCACAAAAAACTAGGAGCACTATACAGAAATAAGCAACTTCTCACCAAAGCAGCAAAGATTTCAGTAGCAAATTCCCACCTTATCTCCACCCTACTTTATGCCTGTCCAATATATACCAACCTAAGGCAATGCGATCTAAACAAGCTAGAGACCTGCTAAAACAAAATCGCCAAATTCGCCACAGGGGCATCCTACCGTAGTCACCACTCTCTCTCACTTGCTGTACTGGGCTGGCTTGAACTCCCTCACCTCCTTCAGTGGTATCAACTCTCACTCGCCCACAAACTAGTAAATCATCCACTAAATGTCCCATCCCTCCAGAATCTACTCCAACCCTATCGCACCACCAGACCACTAAGATCCAGCAACAAAAATCACTTGCAGATCACTAAAGCCAATAACTCTGCTGGTGAAGCACTATTCTCTTGCACCATAGCCAAATTATGGAACTCCCTCTCACCCACAATTACCTCCGTACCATTATGCACCCACTTCAAAACTTTACTAAAAGTGCACCTAAAAACATGCTGGCTATGCCGTTGCAACTCCCACTCTAATATCACTCTCTCAATCCAACCACTACCTTTCTTTCCACTCCACTAACTACTTTGATTATAGCAAGCTCAGATGCTCATAAGCCAGTATTTATTATATAGCAGGAACAACTTCTTGTAACATTTGTTAATGTCTATTATGTACTTCACAGATAAAGATTCTAGTTGTCTACTGATGTACTATGTTCTTCATCTGTAAATATGTTGTAAATAATTGCTATGTAAATTGTTAATCGCTATGTAATCCAGTGTAACTACTGTCTGTTTATTTTAACTGTGGAGCTTTTTTCCCCGGGCCTCTGCTCAAAATGGATCTACGTCCAGTCGGACACTCCCGGTCAACAAATATAAATAAATAAATAAAATAATAAGAAATATAAATTATGTGCTTCATAAGCTGTGGCAGCAAATGGGAAATCAAATAATTTAAGGTAACAAAATTAGACCTCCTTTGATACAGTTATACCTAAGCCAGTCAGAGAACCCCCTACTTTGCTTCGCAAATGGTTCCCTGTCAAAAGTGCAAGATGCAAAGTTGCGGGTCCCAAAAATTCTAAAAAATAAAATACAGTTACAAGAAAATAACAATGAATTTCAAAACTTTCCATTGCATCATTAAAGATAAGCCCCTCACACCCTAGGTGTGAATTCCGCAACTCTCCACTTATACACTTATTGCTGTTCCTCAGAGAGGAAGCAATACTCCAAAGTACGGCTGCCTCAGACATTGTATACGTTCACCCTTTTCCTCCTTGCAGCTCTGAGGATTCCAAATGCAGTTCTTACAGTTTCAGTAGGTACCTTAGCAATTACTGTCTCATAACATTTATTAACACTTATTGAAAGATTTATGCAAACATTTTGACTTGTCTTTTCTAACCACTATTTTCTGTGCTAACCAATATATCCCAAGAAAGATTCATAAAGAGAAGCTCTAAGTATGCTTGTTTACTTGTCCAAATAGCATTACTTTAGACAGTTCAAAGTGATGGAAGAACTGCAGCAACTTTTTTGCTGATTTTGAGAAAGCATGTGATTGCAATAACTGAGATTCCACTTAGATATTGATAACAACATGTGGACCCCCCCTCATCTTCTGTATTTGCAGTCCACGTTCTTTATAACTGTCCTTATGCTTCAGTGCTTATGAATGCAACACGTTCCACTATTTCTCCATAAGAAATTGTATCCATCTACATTGTTCACTTTCAGTGTTGCCATTCCTTTTGGCCATAGAGTTCCTCTCATAATGGATCAGATCCTTACCCAACGTAAAAGTCTTAGCACATTCAGAAGAAGTTAGAATTTTAAATAAATCATCCCCAACATATGTAAGTATGCTACATCATTTTCCTCTCTCCATTTGTTGGATATTAATTACAGATACCTTCAGTAGCATCACATGATGCAAGCATATAGCCAATGACACATACATCTTTCTGCAATGGGTAAGATTTATGATATACAAATGTTTTGCTCTCACTTTTCTGTATAGTCCACCACATACAAACTTCTCCCTTGAACCTAAAGATGAAAATTATCCAGAAGCTTGCAATCCAAGTCATCTAGGTTAGGAGGAGGAAAACAGTCAGCAATCCCATACTCATTACTCCTTGTAGGGAAAGAGGATTAGTTTTTTTTACATAACTGGAGCATATAAACAAGTGTTTACCTTATAGGAGCCTCTCAATTTTAGCTCGGAGAGCTTTGCATTACAAATAAAGTTGAAACAGGCATTTTGGGTACTATGTCTTCCTCCGTGATGCACAGATATTGTACTCATTTATCTTTAAATTTCAATATATGGCATCTACTTTCCTGTGTTAACAGAGTCTTAGTTTTATTAAAAAAACAGTCTGCTGACTTTGCCCATGTTTGTGGATACACTATCCTGCCACTGAATCACCATAAAGTATTAAGAGGATGTAAACCAGTTCAGTATGCAGAATGGGAAGAGCAGGGCATTTTAACTCCAGGAGATTTGGTGCAAGTAACAGGCAGGAAGAATTTTCTAGCCACAGTCTTACACCTAAATGATAGATTTTGACTCTCCCAAAGGTTTTTCTGGAATACTTGCAGCTGAGACGTGATTATTTACTCTTAGTTCAGTCTCGTTCAAGCTGGCAAACATCTTATCTTGAATTATTTATAAGATCCCATCTTGAATAATATATGAAAACACCCTAGCCTCTCTGTACGTGGTGCATTTAAGGCATCTGGCTTTCAGAACACTGATTTCCCATAACACTGCAAGTATTAGGAAGAATTTAGCAAACAATTGTGACACAGTCCAACAGGAACATATTACATATATAGACATGACTTGATCTGTGCTGTGATATTGTACATAATGACTAATAGAATCTGTACAAAGCATCTGGGATACTGTCAAGCCAGTTGTGAAGCCTGACAGTTTCTTACTGTTAGTACCATGGTCTCAAATATTTTTCAGACACTCACCACATAATGTGCTAGTGTCTGCATAACCTAGGTGCACATATCTATTCTTAGCGTAAGGTATTCAGAACAAATATGGCTTTACCAGGTAGTAGCTGTGGACTGATCCTTTTTTGCTTCAGAATAGAAAACACTACTTCTGTCTCAGAACTTGTTCTTGAGACATATACATCCTCTTATAGATGCTAAGTTTACTATGTCCTTATTTAAAGACCACTTGTATATTAAATTGTTTGTTTCTGGAAAAAGCTACTAACTAAATTATCCGTATAACCTAATGAAGCATGACCCTTTAAGTTACTGCATTTTAATTGAATTGCTGCATTCTAATGCTATATTCTTTCTTTATGCATTTATTCAAGTAGCTATTTCTGGTTTCATGTTATTATTGTTCCTTATTTTTTAATATTGATTATAAGCTACCTTGTTACTGCTCTCTGTTAAAGTGACGGATGCATACATTAACTCCACAGTTAGTCTCTACAATTATATAAGTTCATGTTGTTGCTATTAATGTATTATCTACAGTGGTGTGCTCCTGCAAATCTAGCCTGATGTTTTGTGTATAAAGCTGTAGCAGTAAAAGTAGCATGAAGCAATTTGTATGGCCATTGACATTTAAAAAGACAATATCAGTACGGACAGTAATGTTCACAAAAAAGAGCTAACCTGAACAGATAGTGGTAATGGTGTACAGTTTACATCAGATGGATCTAAAATGTTCATTAAACAAAAGCAATATTATACGTTTTATATCTGTTTATCACTATCCAGACTTGGGTGCCTGAAACGTTCATGTAAACATTCTTTTGAAGGCTGTGCCATCTTTTTTTTTTTTTCTTATTATAGTGTCAAGCACACAACCACCAACATTATGCTAGCAGTGCTGTTTATTCCAAATGATATTTATTGATGTCAGATGTGTGCAGATCATATCCCTTAACTGTCCAGAATTTCACAGAATGTCTAGATTTTTGCCTCATATTGTTGGTCTGTTTCACATAAAATTTTTGGTTTTCTGGCAAATCATTAAGGTTTGAAGTCACTAAGTAATGACAAATGAGTTTTGAACTTTATATCCTTCAGAAAATGAATAGTAACCATAACTCCTAACTGTACAGATTTTCACAGAATGTCCAGATTTTTGCCTCATATTTCTGGCCTATTTTTCATAAAAAAAGTTTTTCAACAAATCATTGGGAAATCATTCAAGATTTAAGTAAAAACATGAAAGTCATTTGAGTTTCAGACTTCACGCTCTTCAGAAAAGGCATACTAATGCAAAACCTGTTATCTCCAATTTCTAAGTTTGTAAGAGCAATATTTAAAAAATGTTCCCATTTTTGGGCCGTTGTTTTCCCATTATATATGGCTATGTCCAGATTTCTTACTCTGAGAAGTTGAGCGGTATGATACTAATGCAAAACCTATTATTTTACCAATATTCTAAGTTTTTTGAGCAATATTTAAAATGGGTTCCTGATTTTCTCCTCCCGTTGTTTTTGGATTTGTCCAGAATTCCTGTGCCAAGAATTTGAGAGGTATATGCAGGTGAATAACTGATACACAGTATCAGCAGGCTTTACTACCATTCAAGAAGTTCTGAGTATATGCAAATACAACTTGTTAATGCCATTTAGATGGGCTGCAAATTATGTTCTGATTTTCGTACAATAACATTGTCAGCATTATTTCTATTAAATCCATGGCATTGAGTCATTGTTTTTTTTTTTTTTTGTGTATGGTTGTGTGATTGTGTATGGTTGTGTGATTGTAGAGCTAAAATATTTAAGTGGTTTGTTGGGGGTACAGGGATGCAAACCTTTCTTTATGTCCAGATGAAGCTTGAACTGTTTTCATTCATCCAATTGTAGCAGTATCTGGATGTAATGCAATGATTCATAGTGATACCTTCCAGTACACTAATTTGAGACCTCTGAAAAGTTTAGACAGCAACAGTTTGCTAGAGATTATAGAACTTCCAAATTACTACAAGACTAATATATTTCCAAAAAAGGACATCTCTTATACACGAGTGATATAAGACCTAGTACACTGAAGAGACATTTATAGTTATTCATGCACACCATCCACCATGGTCTAAAACATGTAGAGAACTGAAATCATGATAGATAATGAGATAACAAGATGATGATAATGAAATAATGAAAGAGACAGAGGACTGATTTTTGATGAGGCGCTTACTGAGAATATTACACTTCAAATGATGAGTCATCCAACTTTATGGAGACATTAAAGAACTCAAATTGATATCTCAAGATGGATATCAAATCTGACCCTTAAGTGGAGAATAGATGACTGACCTGATTCATACCCTGAGATGGATGGCAACAGATTTCAGACCATGGCTAGTCACACATCAAAATTAAGGACCAGTTCTGTGTCCCAGGAAGTCAGGTTATTTTTTCTCTCTACAAGCCTGATGATTGTGTTGCTGGTGATCAGTGAAAGAAGCAACGTAACTCAGTTGATAGACCCAGATATTTATGCTTCCCAGTCACCTCAGCTACTTCCCTAAAGCACAAGCATTTGCCTATTCGTGCTGTTTATCCCTGCCTCTTTATACATGTCTATTTAACACTATTTGTTGTCTGCCTTTGCAGCATTAGTTCTGCTCCTTGTTGATGCATTGCTGTGTGAATCCAGACCATAGTCTTTTTCCTTTTTCTCCAGGAATCCATAGCACAAACTTCAGCATCTATATATACTAAGAATGTGTTGCCATGTTCACATATGTTTACTTGTATAGTACATCACAAAGGTTTTCTCATTTCCTTTCCATCTTTGCAGAGATAGGAGGGGAACGGAGTTCCTTTTTTCAATACCATTATTTTGAAAAGTAACATAATTCTTTTTCTAAATAATGCCATTTTGTAATAGCAATGCACCATGGTAAGGTCATCTACATCACGTTATCAAAAATATTCCAAAATCTCAATTTTTGAGACGTAGACCAGTTTATTCTTCCAGTAGTGATTTGGATCGACAAAATGTTGATACAGTTAACAGATTTTGCAATAGGGGCCATGTTTATCCTAATATATTATAAATTATTTAAGAAGTGGGTAGGTCTGAAGTGTTACAGCAAAAACAAAAAAAACTGTACCTAGTGACTAAACAATGCCCCCAGTGGAGCTGAAATATAAACTACCCACTCCCTGCCATAATGGATTGTCAAACTGGCCTGCAAAAGAGTAGGAAAGAATGTAAAGAAGAGGAAGAAGATGGCAATGAATAAACTGAATGAAAAGCACTGCGATGGGGAAGGGGGACAGAGTACAAAAACAGTAGCATAAAAATTGTTACTGTAAAAATGGCACTGCAAACTAAACAAAATTGGGTATGTTAGAAAGTCAATGTAAGGAAAAAAAAAACAGAAGATGGGTTTCAGAGTTTCTGGTTATAATTGATTTGTTACTTTAAAACTGCATTCGTTGAACTGAGCAGAAGTGCCCCCTGAATATAGAAGAAAACCACAAATGAAAAAAAGGTACTGCTGAATATGCATGCAGTCTTTCTCAAGCTATTAGGGACTGGTTTGGCCCACCAGTCACCAACTTCTTTCACTGCTGTATAAGATCCATTAGATGTACTGTGATTAATTGTATTTCTGAAAAAATCAAATCAAAACATCTAATACTTTGCATTGTCTTAGCCTTAACATTGCCCATGAAAAAAACGAAAAACACTCTAAAACAATTGCAATTGCAGGAGGAGGGTGCAAGCTACCCTGCACCCCTCCATTGTGGGGACTCTACCCCATCACCCCAGTCTGTAAGTGTACTATCTCTAAGATTGCATAAACTTGGAGAAAGTGGAAACAATGAAACATTTTTTCCCTCTTCTGTGAATCTTATAACCTAAATGCAAAGCACTCCATATGCCACCAGTTCTGATGTCTTAAAACACTGACTATGAGAACACCCAGGCTTTCTTCTGAGACAGTCTGAGCTCCAATAAAAGGTCCCACAAAGAACAGTAGTGTTTTCATTTTCAACACCTAATACTCAAGATGGAAGCTGCTAAAGAATATCTTAAGGTAGACATTGTGAATCACCTTTCTTTCCATCTTCCCAGTTAAGGCTATTTGCCACGTAATTACAGCTGTAGGCATACATTTCAAACATAAGGGAACTCTACAAGACTACAGATGTGCTGTTGTACCTGGGATAGGCATACAACTTAAGGGAACACTACAAGACTACAGATGTGCATACTGTACTTGGGATAGTCATATGCATGTAGTAGTAAGACGAAGGTTGCAAACTGGAGTCACTTACCACTTAAATCATTTGAGCTACTTTTATCATGGCATATCTTTCCTACTGCGAGAATCAAGTATTTCAGGATATAGTTAATTATTTATATATCTATTCAAAAAAGCTGCTATTTTCCAAATCTAAAGCCAGTCATGTGGTATTCTTTAGCAGAGAAGTATTAATCTGTGGCTCTGTGGAAAAGAACAGAACAGAATGTGTACAGACATTAGAACAGTCTCATTTATTAACATGTTTTACTGCTTTAGACAGACATAAAAATACTTGCTGAGAAACTCAGTTTACAAAGTTCCAAGTAACCTTACAAGGAGACATAGTTATTTACATATTTAACTACCAGTTTTATTTCATTCCACGGAATTGTCTGTTCTGATTTGCTTTAATCAGTACTTTTGATTAAATATTCTATTTCTTGAGTGCCCTAAGGACTACAGAGATGTAGCCTTCTTAAGTAGTCAGAACTCTGTCTTCTCATATTTATGTAACATTCCATGAAATCAATAATCCCCTTTGCTGCATGCATTTTAACAAGATGTACTGCTATCTCTGTAATACTTAGGCTGTGTGATACGAAGTAGCAGGAACTGATAGAAAAAATCCTGGGTACACACAAAGAAAACATAAAAAAAATGAATTATGCATTAAACAAAAAAATGAAGTGGAGGTGGAAACTACCCACATATGTATGTCAAAAGAAACAAAGCAAAACATTTAAGGCTGATAAAGCTTCTGGTTTCTATTTTCAGTTTCAGTCTATGCCTGTTACAAGGCAATAAAAAAAAGTGCAGAAAAGCAAGTCTCTTCAAAGCTGTTCTGTTCACTTTTTACTTAATTTTTTTTCTTGGGTGTAATAGTTCACTTTAGTTTACATCACGTAAATGTAGATTTTGTCCTGGAAACTGAGCTTGCACCAACAAATAATAAACTGTTTTATTTCAGAAAAAGTCTGAAATTTCAGAGCTTAGTTTAGCACAGTCTATAATTACATTTATGTTATGAAAAAAGTTACTTAGTCGGTAGCTGACCTCAGCATTTGTGTTTCTTTTCCAGAGGCATCACCTTAGAAGTTACAAGTTATTTAATCAAGCTATTCCAAGTGATGATTAACACTTGGCAGTGTTTTTGTCATGCATTATTGTTTAAGACTTAAGGAATAAGATGTAATAGAGGAGTATTTTGTAGTGGTAACTGTCAGTCTTTGAACTCATGGAAGTATGAGGCAGAAATGCATGCTTTACCTTTCAGACATTTGGCAGTACTATACCATATCACTAATCTTGGAGTGATTGTAGTTACAAATAAAATACTCTTGTTTGAAATAGAATAATGCATTCAAGACAGTGGTGGATTATGTGTACCTTGGGTCCTGGGCTGTTTTCAAACCATGAGCCCCCATGCACACATTTATAAAAGCATGCATAAATACATTGGTTCTTTTGGATTTACCTTCCTGATAGCAGATATACTTTCAAATCTAAACGTTTGAAAATTATATTTATTGTATGTGAAAGCAAATTTGCCTAAATGTTTAATCTTGAATATTTTTCCAGCATGAAGTTAAACAAATAATAATAAAATTCTCTCCAACTAATTCAGCACCACAGACTGTGACATTACACTGTCATTTTGATGGAGTGTATTAAAACTGCACATCTGCTAATCTACAATGCCATTAGTACCACTGGAAAAGGAGTATTTCTCCCTTTTGTGAAATATGGCATTCTCTCTCTTACAACTAACTACAACAGGGCCTTCCTGACTAAGGTATATATGTTTATGATGCAGTCACCTTGCTAAAAAATTGCATTGTCTTTTCCAAAGCCAAAATCTTACCTGTTTTACACAGTTGTAACATTGTCTCTACTTCCTTGGATACTAAAGTTCTTTACCTGGATTATTGTCCCACACTGGACTCCTTCCTTATTAGCGGACCGGAGTTCCGCTGTGGCGACCCCTAACCGGGAAAAGCCGCAAGACACAAACAAACTGGACTCCTTCCTTAATAACTATACTTATCTGTAAGCCTACAGTCATCTATCCTAAGTTATAACTTTGCACTCCCTAATTATGTAAATTTGGAGACTGTCTCTTCCCGGAAAAATGCAAGTTTTAACTAGAAAGCTCACATAATACTTCAGATGTGTTCTTTTGTGCTTCTCAAAACATTTTGACAGGAAAACTGAGTCAAGATTAATTGCCACAGATTTAAGTTTAAACATCAAAATAAGTGAATGAAACCGTGTAACATAAAACAGAGGCTGTTATGATATAAGGGTGCTACAGGTTAAACCAAATGTGATCAGCCCCCAAGAAGTATCACACAGAGTATGAAAACACAACCATACATAACAGTGAAGAGACAAATTTCTCTTGTGTTCATCTAGCTTACATTTTGCTGCCTCCAACCAGAATAACTGACCTTTGGTGTTGGAAAATATATTGTCATATTAAAAATGCAGCCAAAGTACTAAAATTGCTGTATCAGAATATTATTAAGCTACTGTACATAAATCACTATGTACAAAGTTATTTCTTTGTAGGATATGTTTGAAAATTGAACACAAGGTTCCTCTATGTCAATCAAAATTCTACCCCTTTGCTATATTATGGTTTATTCCTGGCTATATACTCCTGACACTGTGTCAAAACTAAGTTGCAGTATTTGAAATGGATTTTGGAAAGCCCTAAGAAAAAATGGAAAATGAAAAAAAAAAAAAGAAGAAACAAACAAAAAGCTTTGCTCTCTATCTACAGTACTGCAGACTTCAAATATTTTGTAAAAAACAGTTAAGTGACTTCTACTTTCAAGGGTTCTAAGCCTGTTGTTCACAAGGCTGCCATACTTTTGACCTATACCTCGTTATAAGTCTTAAAAAGTGCATGTTCTGCAGTGTCCCACATTGAAACTGTGTGTTGCACATTCATTGCTAAGAATTATTTAAACAAGTATCCATAAAAATAATAATGAATCATGTTAATTTATCAAAATAACTTTTATGAGTATAAAATAATACTGTTTAACTAGGCAATGAGCTTCCAAATTAAAGATGTCAGTAAGTGTTCCACATTTTGAGTAGTTTCTCCACAATATGAGAGGTGCTGCTATCATTTTGGAGACAGAATGTTGAATGCTATGAAGGCTGAAAAATAAAACTTGAAATAAGCTGGAGAAATAGTAAAACTTTTCAAAAAAACTTGAAAAAGCAGTACACAAAAGTAAAGTGAACACAAGTCAGCTATAGTCCTCCATAAATACTCTGATTTTATTGTAGATGTAAGAAACTGTGCGTGGCTTCTGCATAACAACATCCCACATTTCTAATGTCCGTCCATAGGTCATTTAATCCAGGTTAATAATCCACACAGCGGCTATGATCCTAACACCAAAACCTTATAGTAAGAGGTCCTTCACTTCTCAATTAGGCTGCCTTCTATGTGGTGTCTGCATGTCTTTCCTCTGTTTCTGTGAGCTTTTCCAGATACTCTGTTTTCCTTGGTGACTATTAACTGCCCATGTATGTGATATGGAAGAAAAACTCGACAAGTTACTTCCATTCCCTATTTGTTGGTAAACTCTGTTGAAGCCAGTGGCCTATTCTTGAAGTTGCTTTAGGAGTCTGATATGACTTGACAACCTTGAATGGATGGATTACTCAGAGAAATTATTTCAAAGTCAGACAGTGTAACGTACTACATTGTTGTCTACCCTCTACATCTATGAATCAGCATCAGTGATGAGTTTCTTTTAATACAGTCTTGATGGGCTGCATTACTACTATACAATATTCTTCTGTGTTTAAAAATTCGGGTCTACGTTTTGTTCCTCTTACAAAAGACTGTCTGTTAGAAAAAAAGAGTCCCAAAAAGTCCCAGACAGCATCTAAACTTTTTATGTAGCTACTTAAACAGCAAATTAATAGTGTGGA
Organism: Protopterus annectens; assembly: GCF_019279795.1. NCBI lineage: Eukaryota > Metazoa > Chordata > Ceratodontiformes > Protopteridae > Protopterus > Protopterus annectens. Next base: position 329,830,420 of record NC_056751.1, on the reverse strand, counting down.
TAGGAGGAAAGTAAGTTTATGGACAGCATGGTTAGCATGAAAGTACCATTAGCCTAGTCGATGCTGTGGCACCTTGTTGTATGTGGAAGATCGCCTTGAGACTTATGTGGGAGTTGTGGAAGATATCTGTGAGACTTACGTGAAAGTTGTAAATTAACCCTGTGTTATCTACATCTTTTCCTCGTGCTTCACCACCTGTCCACATACCCCAAAGTCTCAGGTGGCAGAGAAGTCCCATTCTCCATACATTTTATATATTCTGTCCCATGAAAAACTTTAACACCTTGTATACACAGACACACACTTCACCTAGTACCTAATTAACTTAAGTGTACACTGCATTATACCTCTCAAACTCTAGGTGAAAGAAATCTGGACAAAGCCAAAAGTGATGGGGAGACAAAGAACCAAAATCAGGAACAGATTTTAAATATTGCTCTTATAAACTTAGAAAGTATATATGGAACTGACAAATGATATCTTGCTTTAACTTGAAAGGCTGTTTCATGCAAACTATAGCTGTTTGTTGCTTCTTTTGTTCAATAACTTAATTTGAGCACTGAGGTTCAGCAGTTTCAATCATTATTGGAGATTAAATTGGTAAGTGCATCTGGCATTTTAGCATTTGAAGTGCTCCTGTATATTAGCATAACATCTGCCACTTTCTCTTTTGTGCTCCATTTCTTCTTTCTGTGGCGCATAAACTCTGTTTAAATGCCTACAGTATTCTCTTTGTCAGTCCATTTAAAGCAAGATGGTATGGTTGTTGTAGTAAAACATTTATTTATTTATTTATTTATTTATATTTGTTTACTGGGCTAGTACACTGATTTTAGTGGACCATTTGTAGGCACAGCCCAGGTAACTAGGATCACATAAGAAATTTAAAAAAAATGCATGTATGGATACAAGGATATGCTATAAAACATAGGCACATTTACAGATGTAAAATAAGCTACAACATTTAGTTCAAGAAACAGTTTACAAAGTCAAAACATGGATGGAAAAGTGGAATTATGCTTAGCAGAGCTTTCTGGTCAAAATGTAGCCATAATGACTGATATGGCTTATGCAACATGAATTACAACATGTCATTATATAGAGAGCTATGAAGACATTAGAAGAAGCAAGTGAAAATAGTTGCAGGAAAGGATAAGATGGAGAGAAGACAGAGAAATGGAGAAAGACAGAGAGAGGGGGAATCCGAGGAAAGAGGAGTAGAAAGGAGAGGAAGTGCGAGAGATACAAAGAGAAGAGAAAGATAGGATGAGAGGCAGTAAGTGAAGGGATGAAAAGATGAGATGAGGAAGGATGAAAAAAGAGGGAGTGTCATTACATTACATTGCAGAAATTTTCCCCACAAAAGTAAAAGTCAGCTGCTACTCAGAATATGACATAGAGGTGGGTAAGCCTGAGATTTTTGAGAAAGAGCTAATCCAAGTGTGTGGCTCAGCTCTTAGAGCCCATTAAGAGCTGAGCCAGAGCACGAAGTGTCCATGTGTAAGAGGGAGGAAAGTAAAAGAGCGCTACTAAGCCCCAACCTCACATGCGTGCACTCACTGTCTCACACACACACACACACACACACACACACACACACACACATGTAACTCATTCTACCACTCCATGGGCCACTAGTACATTGCAAGCAATCAGCTTATTACAGTTAGATCTATGCATCTGATGAAGGGTGCCCACATACAGGTGCAAGAGAGGTGCACTTGCACCCCCCCTGAAACCAGCTTGCCAGGAAATTCTTTTTCTTTTAATTAAAAAAAAAAATTTTTTTTTAAGTATGTTATTCTTTAAGAATGCCCTTTTTTGCATCCATTCGCATAGATGCAACAGGTGTTTGCGACCTGTTTTTATATTCTGTGTCTGTGCAGCCGATGGGTTCTGTCTTCATCTTCCGCGCCCGCATGGAATTTGAATTCCAGAAGACGTTTGGACTGCGGACGAATGTACAACTGAGATGTAGGTGTGTGCGTATGTGTGTTTAAGAGGTGTGTGTGTTTGTGTGAAATAGGTAGGTAGAGGTGTGTGTGCATGTATGTAAGAAGTAGATAGGTAAAAGTAGGTGTGTGTGTGTGTGTGTGTGTGTGTGTGTGTGTGTGTGTGAGTAAGAGGGAGCTAGGAGTGTGTGTATGGAGGGGGTTCACACCTTGCAATTATCCAGATTTTTGCCTCATATTTTCGGTTTGTTTCTCATAAAATTGTGTTTCGCTGGCAAATCAATGGGGACTGAAGGACTGCACACTCCTCTGCCTCACTGATGATGCCTGTGTCAGGATCCTTGAAAGGAGACCTATCCAATAATTAGGCATCTGATTCATGAGTAGCAATAAAAATTCTCTCCTGGTCATTCAATAATAAATTAATTTTTGTCATTTTGCAAATGTTAGAGAGGCCTTGAGAGTTAAGCAGTATGGTCTGTATTTATTTTGTTGACCTGGTGAAGTATATGACCCGATAATGGCAGACAACTTGAGCTTTAGACTTCATATCCTTCAGAAAATGCATACTAATGCAAAACATATTCTATCCAATTTCTAAGGAAGTAGAGGGATGTATATGTGTGTCATACCTCTCAACTCTACAGATTTTCACGGAATGTCCAGCTTTTTGCCTTATATTTTTGGTCTGTTCCTCATAAAAATTATTTTTTTGACAAATCACTGGGATGAGCTGAACTTGTAACTGGCCTACTAAAAATAAACAACCATAAAAGCATCTGCATCATTTCCCTCTATATTCCTTCTGGTAACAACACCAACACCCTGGAAGACATCCTCTCCTAGACCTCATCTAATATTAAGCTAGAAACCTACATTATGGGAGATGTCAATATTGACTGGGAAAAAATCATTAACCCTAATCCCACCATAACAATCAACCTATTTAACTTCACTCAACTTACTAACTTCATTACTAGACCTAACAAAACCAACCCCCCAGGCTCCATACTTGACTGGATCCTAGTATCTCATCCTAACAAAATCATAAAATCTGGTGTTATTCCTGACCCATTAGGGGACCACCTCCCTGCCTTCACCCTTTGAGCTACACCCACTTCCCTACACTCTCACCAGTACATTCATACTCTTAACCTATCTAACTTTAACCCTACTACTTTCTCTGACTCCCTTAAACTATAACTGGAACCCCCTAAAAACTCTACCATTAGACGCAGCCGTTGACTTTTTCAATTCCACATTTGTAACTGTCCTCAACTCTCTAGCTCCAATAAGAACAAAAAGAGTTAAAACTAAGACCGCCCCATGGCTCACCAAAGATACCAAAAAGATTATGCTACAAAGGGATAAAACCTGGAAAATCTACCTCCAATACAGCCAGAAATCTTGCTTAAATATAAACAGCTGTGAAACCTATCCTAAAAACAAGTCATTCGAGATAAAAAGTCTTACTGCATCAAACTACAAGCAAATCATGCAAAAAACCCCAAACAGTTCTGGAACTCTATTAATTCTCTCCTTAGGCCAGGTACAAAAAACAACCCCAGTCCTGACACCAGCAAATCTGACCTTGAAATTGCCTCACTATTCAATTCCTTCTTCATCTCTTCTATCGCTGAGCTAACCAAGACCTTTACCAACAATAACCCTCCACCCCTCCCTGCTCAATCTTCCCCTCCTTCCTCTCCTCCCTTCTTTTGAATTCAAACCCGTCTCCACCAACCTAATAAAGAAACTTCTCTGTAAACTAAAGCCTTGCTCCAATGCCCCTGACAGCATTCCTTCCTAAAAATAGCCTCAGACGTTATTGCTGTGCCTGTCAGCATCCTGATCAGTAGATCACTACTTGAATCCTATGTACCCAAACTATGGCGTACTGCATTTATTCTTCTACTCCACAAGGGTGGCAAAAACTGTAACGTCTCCAATTTCTGCCCCATAGCCATCCTCTCCCCAATCTCCAAACTTCTTGAAAAATGCATCCACCTGCAGTTCTTGCCATTCCTTACCAAACACCAGCTACTCTCTCCTACCCAACACAGCTTCCGCCCAGGACACAGTACCAACTCTGCCCATCTCTCCTTCTTACATTCTGTCAGTTTAGCCCGTGACTCTGGTAATATGGTATCCTCTATTCTGCTGGACTTATCTAAAGCTTTTGATAACATCTCCCATACCCATCTACTAAACCATCTCTCTAATCTCAACCTCTCCCAAAAAACTCCTTCATGGTTCTCCAGCTATCTTTCTGACAGGTCCCAAGCCGTGAAATGGAGCCAGGCCACCTCCAATTTCCTTCCTACCCCCACTGGAGTACCCCAGGGTTCCATACTTGGCCCATTGCTATTCAATATCTTTATTAATGACTTCCACAAAGCCATACCTAATACCAAAATTGTGCAATATGCTGACTTTTCCACTTTGATCTGCTGTGCCACTAACCTAACAGAGCTCCAATTTCTGACACAACCTTCTCAACCACTGAAATCTGGATGCTCCAAAATCACCTCTCACTAAATACCAACAAAACTTAGATCTTTGTATTCTCTCCCTCAAAATCCTCCCCTCTTGGTGTGTGTGTGTGTGTGTGTGTTGTGTGTGATGCCCTAGTTACGGTTAACAGGTGAAATGTATTTGCAAGGAATTGTGAGCTTCAAGGGAAGAGAAGTTTACTGCTGCTCATGCTGAGTCTGCTTAAAATGTGTAACTGTTTTATTTAGCAAATGGTATCACTATTGTGGTGTAGAATTTTAAAGTAGGTGTGCGTGTGTGTGTCTGTGTGGTTCATACCTGCCACCCATTCCCTATTGCAATATAACAGCTTACCATTTTTTAATGCCACATAGGCAATTTATTCTTCAAGGGCAGCAGGCACTGAATATGTAGAAGAAACACTGAAATATGAAGTTGTTTTCTACCAACAACCTTTTCATTAGTTTCATATCTCTCTTATGTGGAATTAATCAGATGACTTACTTCTGCAGAGATTGTGCATATTGACTAATATTGGTGGTTTGTAATGACAGAAGTTTGAGTGGCCCTTTTATGGTTGAAATGTTCTGAATTGGGCAGTTTGTCATTATTGGTTCTTATGTTTTTTTTTTCATTGCTTACTGGAAAAATGTTCAAAAGTATAAAATGTTATGTTGTCCCATCTCACCTTTGTTCTTGCTGGTTAGATTCGGAGCTGATCCTCGGCTCCAACTCGGCCAATATACAATAGCTTGAGAGCTTTTTACTGGCACGAGGCTACCCATTATCCCAACATGCCTGGCTGCAGCTACCCAGATCTCGTTTGCTGCATCCAGTGTCGAGATTGCTCCATACTTGATCAGGCTAAGTGCTTTATGTTTTTTCTAGTTACTTGCTAATTTTTGGTAAATTTACTGGTTATATTGACTCATTAGAGTGTGCTTCTTTCTTCGTTAGTCTAACGACCCCTTTCTTTGCTCTTTGTAGTCTTTTTCGCCGTCGTTTTTTCTTTCAGGCCTGCTTTCCCCTTAGAGCCTGTTTAAGTTAGAGGGTTCTTCCCTTTCCTCACCCCTTCTCTGGGATTGCCATTTAAGTTAGAGGCTCTCCCATCGAGGGGGTTGCTGTTTAAGTTAGAGGCTCTCCCCTTTCCTTCTTCTTCCTTTCAAAAAAAAAAAAAAAAGATAATTTTTATTTTTTTTTCCCTTGTGGTTATCAGCCTGTTTGCTTCTACTTGTTGTAGGCTGTGAGTGATAGTTCTCTGTTTTTCTCTATGGAAACTTTTTCCTGATTAGTGCTCATTATGTCTAAAGAGGCTAAACCCTCTGGGTTTAAAAAATGTGACTCATGTTGCCAAAAGATGTCCTTTATGGACGGGCACACGAGTTGTGTTTATTGTTTAGGGGCTGTTCACCTACAGGACTCTTGCTCGATCTGTCATGCTTTCAGTTCCAGAGTCCTGCAGGAAAGAAAAAATAAACTTATTTTACATGGCCTTCTGAAGAACCCTCAAGATGCCTCGTCTCAGGATCCTCAACCTGCCAAAGTGTCCGAGAAACACTCCAAGCCATCGATTCTGAGCTCGAAATGGAAAAAAATTACTGAGAAGCCTTCGACTGTGTCGGACCCCAGCATTGGCTCCGACAAAGCTAAGTCTCTGGCAGCTCCATCTGTTTTTTCCGACCAGGTCCGAATCCATAAGAGATCAAGGTCTCCCACTTTGGAGCCGGTACGCTCCGCTCTACAATCTCCTCTGTTGCAACCTAGAGCAGGCAGTCACTGGTCCTCTTCACACTCCTCTCAGTCCTCCAGACTTTCAGATCATGACATGGAGAGAGTGGTCAACAGGCTCCTCAAGTCACAGGCACTTACTAAATTACTGTTGAGCCCAGCCCATAAGGATTTGGCTCTTTCGGCCCTCTCAGCTTCTCCATCGATTCCTCCTCTGACTCTCTTGAGCTCAGAGCCAGAGTGCATGGAGGTTGTGGTGGTGGAAGCATTGGCTCTGGTTTCTTCTCCCTTATTGGTTCTGCCAACCACTGCGATCTCCTCAATGTCTCAGTCCATTGAGGGGTCTGGGCAGCAAAGCTCTCTTGCCGGCTCTGGGAGGAGAAGTGGCATCGGACCCTTGTCCGACCCTGCTCTCCCTCTCGGAGGTTCAGCACAGCTCATTGGAGCTAGAGGCTACTTTGACTCAGGACCATGGCGCCTTTGAGGTGATGAGGAGCGTGCTGTCTCCTGAGACTGCTCCATCCTCCGCTCCCTTGGCTCCTTCTCCCTCAGTGCCTGTGCCTACTTTTGTCCCTCCTCCTTCCAAGCATAGGGAACCTGTGCCCCAGGACACCCCACTGGGTGACCCCACTTCTTCCTAAACCTCCCCTGAACATTGGAGGAGGTCCCTCAGAAGAAGAAGTGTAAGAGGAAGCATCTAGACTCCCCTGAGTCTATCACTTCAGATACGGACTTGGATGAGTTGAAAGGGTCTCCACAGTCCCCCTCTGAGGTTGTCTCCTTTTTAGACATCCTGGAAATCCTTAGACAGAGGGGCAGCTGGAAGTCCCTAGCCCCTTCTGAGGACGAGTCCATATACCTGGATATATTTGGTTCCCGACTCTCCACCTCTTGGGTGTCTCTGCCTTTCGACCCACTTTTGTCTGTAGTGAGTCAAAAGGCATGGATCGCTGCAGAGACCATTACAGCTCCAGAAGATAAGTCTTTTCTCTCCAAGGGAGTCCCTGTTGATGCCATTGTGGTGGCAGCAGCCACCAAGAAGGACTTGCGGAAACTTCATCTGTCCATCCGCCGAACAAAGAGTCTTGTATGATGGACAGGTATGGGAAGCGTATGTTTTCTTCAGTGACTTTTACTCTCAGATTGCTGAATTACTTATCACATTTCACTCGACTTGAGAGGGGATCTCCTGAAGGAGCTAGGAGATACCCTGCAAGATCCTACAACTGAGGGTATTGTGAACAGGTCAGCTTCCCAGCTTGCGACCTTGACCTCAGTGGTAAACTCCTCCATGAGGCTCATTTCTTATGCGGCAGATGGAGCAAGTAGGCAGCAGGTACCCAAGTAGCTTTATGCAAACACTCCTGGATGTGCTTTTGTCAATTTGCAGAACCCTTTAAGTCTTCATTTACCAACACCCCCTTTGATGGCTCATCCTTGTTTGGACCTCAGGTAGAAGAGACTCTCACCAGGTGTGAACAGGATGGCAAGACTCTCTCTGCTGTAGGGGGTCTGTATTTCCACTCCATCTAGACCCTATCCTAAGGGTCAAAAGAGTGGAAAAATGTCGTTCCGAAGATCCCAGGGATCTTCGCCTGACACACGTGGTGACTTTTCCCCCAGGGGCAGAGGGGGAAACAACAATAGAAGATGCCGCCCTCACGGCAGAGGAGGTCTGCAACAGCAGGGCGACAGAGATACTTTCTCTGCTAAGCCCTTCCAGCACTCCTGAAGGGAGGCCCAGCTGTCCACCTCTGGAGGCAGTCGGGGCCAGACTATTACTGTACTCAGCAGCCTGGCAATCTATCACAAGAGAAACATGGGTACTGTCGATAATATCCAGGGGTTACAAAATTCCCTTTTCTTAGTCCCCCTCAAAAGACAAACATTCTATCCCAGACGGTCCACCCAGTCTTCGGGATCATGCAATCCTAGAGGTTCAAAGATTGCTAGAAAAAAGAGCTATCCAGGAAGTCCCCGCAAACCAAATTGGATCTGGAACTTACTCAAGGTTCTTTTTAGTTCCAAAAAAGACAGGGGACTGGAGACCAATCTTGGATCTCAGCAAGCTAAACCAATCAGCAAAAAAGACAATGTTCCGGATGGTAACACTGCAGTCCATTCTTCCCTTCTTGGGTTAGGACAATTGGATGTGCTCCATAGATCTCCAGGACGTGTACTACCATATAAAAATGGACAGACAGTCCAGGGGATTCCTACGCTTCTGGCTGGGAGCCAGTCATTATCAGTTCAGGGCCCTGCCCTTTGGTCTCACCACAGCCCCCAGGGTGTTTGCCAAGTGTATGGCAGTGGTCATTGCTCACCTGAGGTGGCATCTAGGATTCCAGGTGTTTCCATATCTAGATGACTGGCTCCTTACTGCTACCACTGTGCATCAACTAATCAAAGCACGGGACTACACAATCCAAACTTGTTCCCAGTTAGGCATCACAATAAACTATGAAAAATCTGCCTTGCTGCCTTGTCAGTCTATTACCTTTATAGGGGCAGACTTAGATACAAGACACATGATAGCAAAACTGCCTCTAGACAGGGTGTCAACCATTCGTCAACAAGTTTCTTTTCTCATAAACAAGACGAGAGTTCAGGCAAGACAAGTCTTACAAGTACTGGGATCAATGGCTGCAACTATTATGCTAGTTCCTTTAGCATGCTTCCACATGCGGATTCTACAGTGGCTTCTTTTCACTCAGTGGTTTTTCCAGGAATTGCCAATGTCACATATGATCTTGATTATGAAATCTTGCAAAAAGGACCTACTACGGTGGCTGGTCTCCCCCCAGGTGACTCTGGGCAGATCCTTTCTAGACCCGCATTCGGTAGCCACAGTGACCACAGATGCTTCCCAGATAGGGTGTGGGGGGGGCATTATCTGGGATGGACTGTCCAAGGAATGTGGCAACCTCACGAGTACCATTTGCACATCAATGTTCTAGAGAGCGCGGTGCTTCTGGTGTTGCAAGCACTCACTTCAAGACTCTCTACCTACAGGTACCATTGCAATCCAGACAGACAATATGTCAGTGGTATGGTACATCAGCAAGCAGGACGGAACCAGATCCTACCCCTTGTGTCGGGAGGCACTTTGAGTATGACATTGGGTAATGTCTTCCCAACGTTTTCTGATTGTAACGCACATTCCCGAGAAATCCAATGTGATAGCGGACAGGCTCAGCAGGGCTATCTTCATGCCTCACGAGTGGTCCCTGAAGCAAGAAGTTGGGGACTTGATTTTCCACAAATGGGGCCAGCCATACTGCGATCCTTTTGCCACTCGCCTAGACAACAAATGCAGCAGCTACTTTGCCCTAGTACCTCCTCTGGGACAGTCACCCAGGGATGCACTTGTTCACGATTGGCCTCCGCGACTGCTATATGCCTTTCCACCCTTCCCTCTCATTCCAAAGGTACTTCAGAAAGCAAAATCATTGGGTTGTAAACTCATCCTTATTGCTCCTTACTGGCCTTGTCAAATATGGTTTCTGTTTTTTCGCCATCACCTTCAACTGGAGCCCTGGATACTGGACCCAGTTCTGGACCTCCTGACACATCAGTAAGGCAGGCTTCACCCATCCCTTCAAACTCTCAAGCTGACTGCGTGGTTACTCCACTTCCAGTCTTAGCAAGGCTCCCAAACATTTCCACTGCTGTACAACACATACTAGTGTCCTCCCACAAGCCCTCTACTAGGAGGATTTACACTAGCAAATGGAAAAGGTTCTCTTACTGGACCAAAAGTAATAACATTGATCCTTTTATGGCTCCTGTTCACAAGATTCTTGACTTTCTGGCCGAAACCTTTGAAAAAGGGGCAGCTGCAGCTCCTATTAGGGTCCAATTGGCTGCCATCTCCAATTTTCATGTAGGCGACTTGGGTTCAAACATTATGTCCCATAAGTTGTGCTGAGCATTCTTACGGTGTACAACACTTTACGGCCTCTGGTAAGAGAACCCCCCCAGGATCTAAACTTGGTTTTAGCTTCAGTGATTCTGCCCCCTTTTGAACCAGCAGCATCTTGCCCCTTGAAGTTTCTGTCTTGGAAAACCCTCTTCTTGGTTGCTATAACCTCAGCTAGACGGGTTTCTGAATTACATGCTTTGTCTGTTCGTCCGCCGTATCTCATTTTTCACAAAGATAGAGTCTCTGTTAAGGACCAATCCTTCTTTCTTGCCAAAGGTTTGTTCTGAGTATAACTTAAATCAGTTCATTGAGCTTCCTTTGTTCTTCCCCAATTATGGCAACAAGGCAGAGTATAGATTACACCAATTGGATGTTCATAGACAGTTACGTTTTTATTTACACAAGACCAAAGACCTCAGAAAATCAGACCAATTGTTCATATCCTTTGCTGACAATAAGCAAGATTATCCAGTTTCTAAAGTGACTTTATCAAAATGGCTGTCAGACACAATCACTTATTCATATGATTTGCATAAAAAGACGCTTCCAGGAAGACCCAGAGGACATTCAACCAGAGCCTTAGCCACCTCTGTTGCCTTCCAAGCTAAATTGCCTTTAGATTCAATATGTTCAGCAGCAACATGGGCAAATCCTTATACCTTTATCTCTCATTACAAAGTCGATGTGGTCTCCTCCACGGTCCTGAAGAGTTTTTCCAGTGAGCCATCTGAGAACCAGCTGCTGGGGACATGGTCCCAACCAGCAAGAATGAAGGTGAGATGGGACAACATATGACATAAAGAAGTTATGTACCTACCATAACATTCCATGTTTGTTGTCCCTCATCTCGCCTTCTGTCTTGTGTCCCCCCCTCTTTCCCCCTTCCTGGAAGTTTGAGAGAAGTTCTGTACTGGATGCACTGGCTGAATTTCCTGCTGACATACCAGGTTGGTTAACCATACTTTGTCCTTTCTTCTTTCCTTCGTACCTTAGTGTAAGAGGTTAGTAACAAATTGTATTTCTTACTACATATGTTTAGTGTGGGCTGTTACAAATGAGATCTGGGTAGCTGCCGCAAGCATGTTGAGATAAGGGGTAACCTCGAGCCAGTAAAAAGCTCTTGAGCTATTGTATATTGGGCGGGTCGGAGCCAAGGATCGGCTCCGAACCCAACCAGCAAGAAGGAAGGTGAGATGAAGGACAACAAACATGGAATGTTATGGTAGGTGCATAACTTCTTTTTTAAAACACACTCCAACATGTGGTGCTGTATCATACAAGGGATATAATTCACTTGCTATATTGTATAAATAATGCAGTCAGGAAGGTGAATCAAAGAACTTTTGCATGGTCCTAAAAGTGTGTACAAAGGGCCTATGATTTGAGAACAGCCCAAAGGTAAACTTGACCCACCACTGGCCAGATTTTCTTTGAATGTGGGGTTCAGTTCTGTTTCACTGAAAGTAAGTTTCAAAGATAGAGACATTTTAATGCTAAGTCTGTTTTCATTGCAAGACTATTGCTTTGTTTAGCAAATGTCTGCCAGTGTTTGTGCTATAATATTTGAAATAAAAGTTGTAAATTAAATCCAAATATCTGTAATCATTGTAGAAGTAAAGCATAAAACAGTATGCACACTGAGAGTTTTGAATAGTGTTTATAGCAACTGGGAAGAAATAGCCAAGTATTGGGGCACTGAAATGGCTGTATGTATGTATGTGTGTGTGTGTGGGGGGGTTGAGTGGGGAGGCTCTGGGTTTGCACCCTCCTGCAAAAAATAATGCGGGCTCCACTCCCTCTCCATAACTCTTCCATTGAAGGAAAAAAAAATGGACATTCTTTATACTGGTACACCAGCTAGGTGGCTGGATGTATGACAGCTACCTCTCTGTCTCTTTCCTGCCCTGTCATTCAGGTCCTATTTCTGTGCCCTGACCCCAACCCTCCTTCAACATGCTTTATTAAAAAAAAATAATAATAATTTCTTCTTTTAAACTGTAGCAAACTGTTTGCTACAAATGTAGCAAACAGTTGCTGTATTTTATAAAATATGACAAACCAGGGTCCAAAAGAAACAATAAAGGATTTATTAATCTCTAGCACCTCGGCACATCAGTGCCTTCAGTGGAGTAAAAAAAATCAGCACCAAATCACATCTTTTATGCAATACAAATAACCCCGCAGCATAATTAACTAATTATTCAGTTACGCTTGCACAGTTACAGTGATGAAGGTATTTTGGAAGAATTTTAAAAAACAGTGGAAATGTTTACTGAAAGGGGGTATGATGAAGGAATAGTAAAAAATTCTTTGTACAGGATGAAGAAGGAAAAATGTTAAATTAGGTATAAATATGGTAGGAATACAATAGAGAATGAATACGAACAACAAAAAATATATGTGGTTACCACTTAGGAGCTTTTGAGTGAACAAGCAGATGCGATTATAAAACAACATTGGAATTACCTTTTTAAATTTAAGAAGTTTACAGAGTTATGTAGGTATCCAATGATTGTTTTCAGTTAGGGGGAGTAGAAGTACCAAAGATAGGCTTGTGCATAGTAAATTTGTGATTCCAAATAATATGTACAAGGTTCCTGTACAAATGGGAACCCCTGTGGTAAATGTATTTCATGTAGATATATAGTTTGTACTTTTGAGTATATAAATGGACAAAGATTGAATGTATTGAAAAGATTTTATTGTAGTACAGAATGTATAGTTTATGCTTGGAAATGTCCATGTGACATGTTTTACATAGAGGAAAGTAAGACGGCTTTCAAGTTGCGTTTACAGGAACATATTAGAGACATAAAGAATAGGAAACTTGAAAGCCCTTTGGCACAACATTTTTTGCAACATCATAATGGTGATTCAAAAGACCTACAGGGTACAGTTTTAGAAAGGGTAGAACAATGGAATGAATTTGTTGATGTTAAAAAGAAGCTTCTGTATAAAGAAGCACTTCTTATTTTAAAATATGCTACTTTAGCCCCTATGGGGATTAACATAGGATGTAGCTGGAAAGTCTTAATCTAATTTTAAATTAATTAATTGTGTAATTGAATGTTGTTGTATCTTCCGGCTTTTCCCGGTTAGGGGTCGCCACAGCGAAACTCCGGTCCGCTAATGATTGGCAGTAGATTTTTATGTACCGAATTGCCAGCCCTGATGTACAACCTTCAACGAAGGTACACCCATTCACGCATGTCTCCACACAGAAGACGCTTTAGCTGAGAATCGAACAGGACAACGTCTTACTGTGAGGTGACAACACTACCGCAGCACCACCACCAGTTAATTGTGCTGAGGGGTTATTTGTATTGTATAAAAGATGTGATCTGGTGCTGATTTTATTACTCCATTGAAGGCACTTGTGTGCCAAGGAGCTAGAGATTAATAAATCCTTTATTGTTTCTTTTGGATGCTGGTTTGTCGTATTTTATTTTGCCTTTTTCTTGTGTTAAGTGGTGGTGTTGCTGCAGTTTATACCCTGCCTGCAAGGACCGCTACAGCAATATTGCATTAGAGAGAGATCAGGATTGGCTGATTGCACCCCTTTGTTGTCCCTGCTTCCTTACCCTAGCTATGCTACTGCACACACATGCGTGTATTGTTCCTAAGAAACCATTTTGATGGTCAGTTGTTTCCATGCAAAGCCCAAATGGCTCCCACTCACAAAATGAAAGCCATTACCTGCATATGCTTGACTTGACCAACTGTGAAAAAAGTGAAATACGGTAATCACTTGCTGCTCACAGACAGATACGTTATCCCCTCCCAACATGCAACGTGTCAGTGATCATTCTTAGTATAAATTCCTTAAATTTTTATAAACAATCTGCCTCCACCAAAAAGATAACCATCTTCTCTGTTCCACTGACGTTAGCTTGTAAGAAGGTGAAAATAACCAGTCTCATCCTCTCAGCTCAACAAGTAGGGGCAAAGTTAAAACATTAGTTGGTGTCAAATAGCCAAAACCAGGGACATAATTTTAATAGTGCTATTATGTACCTGGAGAGAGACTGCAATGGCAGGTTTTGCATTTGTATGCATTTTCTGCAGGATGTGAAGTCTGAATCTCAAATAGTTGCACTAATTTAGTAATCCTGTATAATTTGTCAGAAAACCACAAACATTGTGAGGAGCAGCACAAAAATATGAGACAAAAATCAGGGGTATTCTGTGATGTCTGAGATAATTAGAGGTTTGTGACACAAACTTATTCAACTTTTTCATGCATGTGTGCACATTCCCCCACTCACAGCAAGCCAGTTCAACAACCATTTAACTGCCTCTTGTTTTTCAGTCTTTGATTACCATCCCCAACACCTCGCCAACATTGAAGGCAAGGCAGTTCAACAGTTATTTCTCTGACTTGTGTTTTCTGTACTTGGATTACCTTCTATAATTCCCTTCAAAGAAGTAATGGCCACAATGCTGTATTCTCACTAGTTATTCACTGCTATCCATAACCCCAGTCACAGTAATTAATCATTTAAAATTGAGTAGATCAGCTCTCCATACAGCTCTCAACCTTCAGTCTCCACAATATGGAACACTTAATCTCATAAAGACAATAATTTGATAAAACCTGGAAAACCTCAAAGATCTTTAAAATGTTGTTAACATATTTAAAACACATACCTCAGTCCAAAAAAGCATGACCCAGGCTGTCCTCTAATTCATAAAGGTTTCTTTTTCTCATCAGTATTCCATCACACGGAGCCACATTTCATTCCTCATCTTTTTCTTGCATCATTTTGTACACACACATATAGTGCAGACTGTGGAGCTATTTAAAAAAATAATAAACACATTCAGACAGCTAGTACATAGTGAAAAGCAGAAACAGATTGCTAGCTCTCATTTTAAAAGACCCACGCTTCATGGCTGTTAATTCAGTAGGCTTGTCTTCCAGCTATGTCTGTGTAATGCCACTCCCCACTGCAGTTTCCGCTAACCACAATGTTTGTTATCTGACGTGCCCAGAATGCATGAAGCTTGCAGGTCGAGTCAGAATTAAGTGGTTCAGTTCAGTTTAATTTTGTTAACTTGCTAAAACCTGAGCTTGAGCTGACCTTTTACTCTAGCTTGAACTTGGCTCAGGACTGCTCTGGCTTGCTCAGCTTTCTTATGACTGACAAGCTAATTCTTGCAAAATGATTTCTGAGATTAGTGCTGCTACTGAATGAATGAAAAACATTTATAGCCATTCTGAATATGCCATTGTTCAGTCTGAGACATAGCTAACAGATAAGACATGCTAGCATGTTCATCTTAACCATTCTGTGGGCACTCCACAAGTTTTTCAGGTCTTGTATATGTAGCTAAGGAGTTAAAAATGTCCTTGTACCCCACATCTAGCCATGTTGATAGGCAGTCTTCTACATGTCGGCAGCAGTAATATCAATGTTCTTTATTTAATGCTTTCTTTGGAATGGTCTTAATAGAAGGCATGTGAAATACCTGGCTCCCCATTGAACTATCGGCATTCGAAATGCTGATTGCCAACACACCAAAAAAAAAAAAAAAAGATTGAACATGCAGGAGAAGAGCAAATCTGGAACATCACTTTTGTCAAGTAAACTTCTCTGTTGTCTAGGTGGGGGGACAACCCCCTCCCCCAGACTTACATATACTAACTCTGAAATTACCATACCATAGAGAAAATGGAATAATTTTTTTTGTTATTCAGTCTCTGCATTATGGGAATCCCTATAACTGGTATTGACTAACAGTTTTATTCACCACTGTTTAAAGGAGTACAGGCAACAGAAGAACATTATAATGAAGTAGAATTGTCTTGTATATTGTTTTTATTTCCTGTCAAGAATGGAGAGTACATTTGTACTGGTGACATCTAGAATTCGTCTGTGTTCCCGTAAGGCGACACGTATAAATCCCCAGCTACCTAGATATGCACATAATGTTTACACACCAGAATTAAGAAAGATCCATATTTTCTGTGAAGAACTGAAATCTACTGATTTCAGTGATAATGCAATAAAATGACTAGGTTTTTCATACACTGATTTAATAATCAGAGAGAATGCCACTTTGTACATCATAAGATGAAGCATTATCCATTAGCTTCTTTACTACCTTAAAATCAGTGTGAACAAGGCATGCCATGAGGTAATTAACTTTTATTGTTTTGTATGATAAAAACAGCCTTTCATTGCCTTGTCTGTTTCTACAGTTTGCCATTCCTGTGCAGGTGGTTAAATGGCTGTAGTCCTGCTCCCAAGCTTGGAGCAAATAGTAATGATGATCACTGTGCCAAGTAATGATTTTACACTTGCTGCCATTTTAGACTGCATAGTACTGCCATGATACTTCCATAGCTTGGTAGAGTAGGGAACAGTAGTATGCAAAATGAGTGTCTTATAGTTTGGCTAGCAAGTTTATTGTTGAATGTCCATATGTTAATATATAATACAGTGGACTCTTCAGCGATCTGCATGCTCTCCCATTCCTACCAGCTGTAAGAATTAATTTTCAAGTAACCCAAATTTAATTAAAGTAATTATAAATAATTGTTGACTTTCTAAAAAAAAAAAAAAGCATATTTGGTAATAAGTTATACAATTACGATATACATGTCATTAAACCCAACATTAATTCCTTGAATGATTATGCTGAAGAAATATGATGGCATATTTTCTTATAAAAATAATCATCTACAAAGTCCTTGAATGCTTCTGCTAGATTCTTTTTTGTGGATTTTAAATCTGGTTAAGGTAACGACTAAATATGGGACTCCATACTTGGGATGTAATGAAGATGTTCTTGAGTTTTAAAAAATATGTTGAAGATATTTACAGGTAAAACTATGAGGGATAATCCAAGTAACACATCCAGTAAATCAGAATATTACTGTTAGGAATAGCAGAATCTAGCTCAAGAGAAATAGTTCTTCTTTTAAGTTTATGTATTCATTCTCTGATGTTGTTTACAAGTCTTTAGTGAAGGGTCATGTTGTCTGATTACTGGCCATTTTGGCTGCCATATTCAATACCTTCCTTAGAAAATTAGTAATGCCATGAAGTTAAAGGGAATTGATCCAACTGTAATTGAGAAATATTGTACCAGAAATCCAGCATCTGTCAATACACCCATCAATATTTTTAGATATAGATAAGCTCATATGATTCTTTATATTGAAAAGAAAATAAAAAAGCTTAATTAGCTAGATAGGGTAGACTTTTATAAACATACCTTCCTCAAAACATACAAAGTGCTGTGCTCTTGTATATGTAGGTGTTGCATGTGAAGACTTTACATATATGAATTTACAAGCAGTTCAGGCATGTGGAGAATTGTATTGCTGTCAGCTGACTCATAGACACCAGATGTGATGTCCTGTCTCGCCTTCATTCTGTACTGGTTGGGTTCGGAATCAGTCCTCTGTTTCCACTTGGCCTTATACAAAAGCTCGAGGGCTTCAGCTAGCTTGTGGCTGATACCCTGTCCTATGATGTACCAGGAAACTCCCCAGATCTCGTTTGCTACTAAACAAGATCGGGTGCTTCACCCTGGCTAAGTGAATTCTTTCCAGTTGTTTTTTCTTGCAAAAATTGCTATTTTTTTCTCCCTTTGGGATTAGTTAGTTAGTAAATTAGTTAACCTTTTAGCAGTTTTGCCATGCTCGTTACCTTGCTATTTGATTGTTGGCCTACCCTATCCCGGCTTTCCTTAGCGTGTGCTTGAAATGTGCTTGAAATACCTTTTGACAAGCTCATTGTTTCAGAGCTGTTTAAATTTAAATGTTTTATATTTAATTAAACTAGATAGTTAACTTAGAGGGCTGCTTAGCCTGTTTAAATTAGAGGGCTTTTTCCCTTAATGTGTGTGTTTAGATAATTCTTCTTAAGCTTGTTTGTTGAAGAGCTGTTATATTTTAGCTGCTTTTCTCTTAATGAAGTAAGCTTGTTTAAGTTAGAGGTCTGCTTAGCCCATTTAAATTAGAGGGCTTTTCCCTTACTGTGTGTGTTAGATAATTCCTGTTAAACAAGTTTGCTAAAGAGCTGTTTTATATTATTGGATTTTCTATTAACTAAGATGGCTCATTTAAGTTAGAGGGCTGCTCGGCCCATTTAAATTAGAGGGCCTTTCTCTTAGTGTGTTTCCTCTTTTTATATATATATATATATATATATATATATATACACACACACGCATATATATATATATATATATATATATATATATATATATATGGATCTAGGACTATTGAACGAAAGTTCAATAGTCTGAATCCACAATCACCGAACACACTTTAACAAAAGTGCTTTCACCGAAAAAGCGCTTTCATTAAAGTGCGTTAAAAAAAAAAAATAAGAAATGTAGTTTTATGCAGGGGGGCAAGCCCCCCTGCACCCCCTACTTTAATATTCTCACTCCGAGATCGCACTACAGTGAGGAAAAGGGAATATTCCCTTATCCGCACAGTAGTACGATCTTCACAACAGTCATTCCCCCACAACTCCCACTAGCTGCAGGCATACTTATGTGAAAGTACTTTTTTCGGAAGTATGCCCAGCTGTTTGTGCTTCGGTGAAAAGTTTCTTTGGGGATCAGTACCGATCTCATATAAATATATATATATATATATATATATATATATATAGTAGTTGGAGTGTTAACTTGTTTTTTTGCTGTTGTCAAAATAACCCAAAGATGCTAAACCTTTAGGGTTTAAGAAATGTATAAAATGCAGTCAGAAAATGTCTGTGACTGACCGGACATTCTGTGTGCTTACTGCCTTGGAACAGTATACCTGTAAGCATCCTGTGCCATTTGCCATACTTTCAGCCACAGGGTTCTTCTTGAAAGGAACAATAAGTTGATTCTTAGAGGGGTTATTGAAGACTACCTTTTCAGAAGCTATAGGAGAAAGTCAAAATCCTTCCAAACAGACCTCTTCCTCTTCTTCAAAATCTGAAAGATCAGGTAAAAGATCTTCTGCTTCATCGGAGGCTCAGTCTGAGCCGACTAAAAAGTTGCCAAAATTTCCTCTTTGGACCCAAAGCTTGTTGGGCCTGAGAAGCCTTTCATCTTTGCTCCTTCAGTGTCAGAACCACTGATGTTTCAAGTTCAGAGCCAGTCCCCAGAACTGGAACTGGTTTCTCCAACATTGAGATCTCCAGTCCTACAAGCTTCCAGATCCCCTGGTCCCTCCACTCAATCCTTCAGGAGTCTTTCAGATGATGATGTGGGTTGCGTGGTGTGGAGACTTTTGAGAACACAGGCACTTAACAAACTTTTGTCGGAGCCAACCCAAAGGGTTTCGGAACTGACTAAGCCAGCCCTGTCACCTTCGATTCCTCCTTCGATCCGACTCAGGACTTCGGACCCAGAATGTATGGAGCTGATCGTAGTGGAACTGTAGGAGCTGAGACCTATCCCAGGTTCTTCAGCCCCGATTACTGCTCCTACATCCTCAGTTCCATCTGATGTGGTGGAGTCTAGGAGCTGACACTCTCTGGTTGGGTCCGGGGAGGACAGTTGGATCGGACATTTGTCGGATCTGCACTTGCCTTTTGGGGCTTCGGCATGGGTGAGCTCAGCTCTTATGTCTGCCTCAGAGCCAATCCCCTTGGTTCTGGGGATGCCTTTCAATTATTTGGAGCCAGGAGCTTCTTCAGATCAAGGGCGGGGGACATTTGAGGTGATGAGGAGAGTGCTGTCTCAACAGACAGCTCCACTGTCAGGTGCAGCCATTTATCCTCCAAAGGCACCGGTGTCCATCTTGGCACCACTGAATCCACAGAGACATGGAGACCCTAGGCCTCGGGATGCCCCATTGGGTGAACCCCTCTCTTCCGAAACCTCTCTAGAATACCCTTCTGAAGAAGCCCAGCGTAAGAGACTATGTAAGAGGAAACATTTGGACTCCCCCAGAGGAGTCTGTCACATCTGACACAGACCTTGAGGCAGAAGGGTCCCCACGGTCACTCTCTGAGGATGTTTCACTTGCAGACATCCTAGAAATACTTAAGCAGAGAGGTGGCTGGAAGCCCATCTACCTGAAGGCTTTTGGGTCTTGCCCTTCCACCACTTGGGTGTCTCTGGCTTTCGATGAACTAATGGATCTAGTTTCTTGAAAGGCGTGGGGGTTTCCAGACTCAGTGGAGCCTATCCCTCGGAGGCCAAATAAATTAATTACATCTCCCACTGATAAAAATGTTCTTAAGAAAGGTGTCCCAGTAGATGCTATGGTGGTGGTGGTGTCCACCAAGAAGGAACTATTAGAGACGACCTCTTCTGTCCATCCTCTGAACAGAGTCTCATACGATGGACAGATATGGAAATAGCACCTTTTCTACAGTGACCTTTGTGCTCAGGTAACTGAATCATCTCAACCATTGTACCAGATTGCATAGAGATCGCCTGAAGGAGCTAGGAGATGCTCTCCTGGGTTCAGTAGCTGAGAGGGTAACAGAAAAAGTTTCTTCCCAGCTCTCCACCTTGAATTCAGTGGTATATTCCTCCATGAGACTCATTTCCTTATGCAGCTGATAGAGCAAGTAGGGCAGCGGGTTCAGGAATTTCCCTAAGGAGGCATTCTTAGATGCACTTGTGTGACTTTGCGGAGCCCTTTAAATCTTCCTTTGTTAATGTCCCCTTTGATGGCTCATACTTGTTCGGGCCTAAAGTCAAAGACATACTAGCCAGGTGTGAACAGGAAGGAAAAACTCTCTGTGCTGTAGTAGTCTGTTTTTTCCTACCTTTTAGACCTTATCCAAAAGGTCAAAAGGGAGGAAAATGTGGTTTCAAAAATCCCAAAGAGTTTTTCAGGGCACACTTGGTAATTCTTCCCCCAGGGGCAGAGGGGGAAGCAGTAATGGAAGACTCTGGCCACACGGCAGAGGGGGTCTGCAAAACCAGGGTGACAGGGAGTCCTTCCTTGGCAAGCTGTTCCAGCGCTTCTGAAAGGAGGCCCACGTGTCTGTGTCTGGAGGCAGTTGGGGGTCACTTATCTTTGTAACTAGAAGCCTGGCTAAAAATAACAAAAGACAAATGGGTGCAAAGTATCTTATCCAGAGGTTACTCCATGCCCTTTTCTTTCCCTGTCCCAAACATAAAAAACATCCCGGGTGTTCCACCCAGTCAAAGGGAACAAGCAACTCTAGAAATACAAAAGTTGCTAGACAAAAGCAAAGAGTCATCCAAACAGTCCCCACAGACCAAATAGGATCCAGAACTTGCTTACTTACTTAACCCAGAAAGGGTACAAGTCCTTCGGCATCAGGTCATAAACCTACTTTTCAAGAGGAAAGTTTAAGGGCTATGGCAGCAGCAATAAACTTGATTCCGTTGGCACGGCTCCACATGAGGATTCTAAAGTGGCTGCTGCTCACTCAGTGGTCCATGCAGGAACTACCCATGTCCCACCAAATCATGATAACAGAATCTTGCAGGAAAGATCTTCATTGGTGGCTTCACTCCACTCATGTGACTTTAGGTCGACCCTTTGTTCTTCCACAGCCTTTAGCCACGGTGACCATGGGCACTTCCCATATTGGAGGGGGGGGGCATTATCAAGGAAGGACAATCCAAGGCACTTGGCAGGATCATGAGGCCCACTTGCATATCAGTGTCCTAGGGATGAGAGTGGTGCTTTTAGCTTTGCAAGCATTCCAAGACTCTCTTCCACTAAGAACCATTGCAATACAACAAACATTATGTCGGTTGCATGGTATATAAACAAACAAGGAGGAACTAGATCTTACTCCCTATGTCAGGAGGCCCTGAGAGTATGGCAGTGGGCAATCTCCTTCCAGTGCTTTCTGATAGCAGTGCACATCCCGGGGAAATCCAGCGTGATAGCGGACAAACTCACTAGAGTGATTCTGATGCCTCCCTAAAACAAGAGATAGGGAAAATGATTTTCCAAAAATGGGGCCAGCCTTGCTGAGATCTTTTAGCCACATCCATGAATGCCAAATGCAGCAGCTATCTTGCCCTAATCCCCAAGGGTGGACTTATACACGATTGGCCCTCCGGTCTCCTGTGTGCCTTCCCTCCCTTCCCATAGATACACAAAGTTCTTCAGAAAACCAGCGATTTGGGAAGGACCTTGATATTTGTTGCCCCTTACTGGTCCCTTCAAATCTGGCTCCCCTTTCTTTGGCCTCATCTCCAGGAGGAGCCTTGAATTCTGGACCCAGTTCCAGATCTTCTGACTCGTGTGTCGGGAGTGCTCCATCCATCTCTTCAAACCCTCAGCCTGGCTGCTCCGATTCCAAACATAGCCAGGCTACCTGACCTTTCCCCTTCAGTGAAACATATCCTGATTTCATCTCATAAGGCATCAACAAGAAAATTATATATCAGCAAATGGAAGAGATTTTCCTCTTGAATAATCATATTGACCCTTTCTTTGCCCCTATACCTTCCATACTGGAGTTTTTGGCAAAACTGTTTCATGAGGGGGCAGCTGCAGCTACTATCCATTTTCAATTAACAGCAATCTCAAACTTCCATGTAGGTGAATCGGGGCTGAATGTGATGTCCCACAGATTTTGCAAAGCTTTCCTGAGGGTTACCATTTTATTAAGACCACCCATTAAACCACCTGTAGCACCATGGGACTGAATTTCGTGTTATCCTTGTGATGCCTGTGCACTGGCCCAGCAATCAAGGAGCCTCAATCCTCACCACTAGCACCAGTGAGGGGCATTCACATAGGGGAGGATAACAAATACACACACACACACAGTAAAGTACAATTTCCCTTAAGAGCACACAGTCTGGGGCTGGTTTCTCCCTTTCTCTCCAGATCCCCAATAAGACTCCCCACTGGCACAGCTATAGGGTCCAGATCTCAGCTAGTGGTCAAGCTAAAACCTCCAGCACCCTCTCTGTCCAACCAGTGCTTCATGTTCCTACCCAAGCAGCTGACACACACACACACACACTTTGAGATATGAGTTATATACAAACACACAGACACTCCTGGGGAAGGCTGGCACAGGTTCTCCAGCTAGGCCCCTTCTACCTAGACTTTACAGTAGTACCAGCTGACACCAACCACTAATGTCAGCTACTAATAAGACCCTTATAAAAGGTTGTCCAGTTATTACTGTTCAATATTATTATCCAAATGGTAAGTGTGACTGAATAGCAAAGCTTATTGGAGTGACTTGGACAGTATCACTTATATACATGCAATGTACTGTAGGGCTTAAATTATCTCTACACAAAACAGCCGCAGTTGAAAGGTTTAAAAATATTTAATAATAAATAATAAAAACACAAGACAATACTTACTAAACAATGCTAGTCAAGAGTTCAGAGATCACAGAGAAATACTTAAAATAATACAGTAGAAATGTTCTCACAATTCAGAAAAAAACTAATCTAATATTCGTATTTCCTAGATTTGTCTAAGAGAAAACACAGTTCTATAATAAACTTACATATAGAGCACAGGCAGAGTGCTAGAGAATTGGATGTTCTCAAGACAAATACAAAATGCTCTGAGTCTCTCTGTCCTTAAATTGATAACACATACCACTGACTCATTTCAGATTACACCATTATTTTCTGTTTCCCAAGCTAACAGAAGCTCAGAGTATAACAACCCTTTTGATCTTGCACGTGGTCAAGAAGCTACAGCAATAAAATACATTATAAGTGCAAATTCTGGAAATTAACTCTAGTCTCAAAACAAAAGCAAGAATTCCTTCATCCAGACATCTCTGCTCTGGGTTTGTGCTCAAACAATTACACAATGCTTGACTTATCAGCTTTCCTATAGCAGAGTGCACTGTTGTTACATTTTTTGCAGTTCCACATTTAACACCATTTTCTTCCATTTAAGAGAACAAACCTTTGGCTTATATTAATATTTACAAATGACAGAATTATCTACAAAATTCTATCTGGCTAGGCTGGCAGCCTTCACCTGTCTTCATAATCCCATATGATTCTTAACCCTTTTCTGAACCTGCATCATCCTGTGATCTGAAGTTTTTAACCTGGAAGGCAATTCTTTTAATAGCTATCACTTCAGCTAAGAGAGTTTTGAAGTTACAAGCATTGTCTATCAGACCCCCCTATATGCTGTTCCACAAAGACAGTGTGTCTCTACGAACAAACCTGTCCTTTCTGCCTAAAGTATGTTCTGAATCAAAGTTAAACCAATCCATAGACTTACCTGTTTTTTTTCCTAATTATGGCAATAAGGCAGAATATATGCTACATCAACTAAATGTACATAGACAATTATGCTTCTACTTGCATAGAACGAAGGACTTTTGAAAGGCCGACCAATTGTTTGTGTCCTTTTCAGACTGCAAGAAAGGTGCTCCACTTACTAAGGTCACTCTTTCCAGATGGCTGTCAGATTGTATTACATTCACCTACAAAGCGCAAAACAAACAACTTCACGACAAAGTAAGAGGTCATTCTGCTAGAGCTAGAGCTACCTCTTCCAGGCTAAACTGCCAATTGATACCATTTGTGCTGCAGCAACATGGGCAAGGCCTCATACTTTTAATACTCATTACAAAGTTGATTTGGCCTCCAGGGACAGGGCCTCTTTTGGGTACACTGTTGTGAAGAATAATGCTCCCTTGAGCCACTCAAGAAAGATGGTGCTAGGGACACTCTCTCAAAGCAGTACAGAATGAAGGCGAGATAGGACAACATCACATAAAGACGTTATGTACTCACCATAACATTCCATGTGTGCTGTCCATCTCACCTTCATTCTTGCATCCCACCCTCTTTCCACCAGCCCATAGCTCCAGGAGGACTGAGCAAATTAATTTGGTGACTAAGATTCTCTGACCCTCTTCATAGCTCTTAAAGTAGTAAGCTTTTTTATATGATTTTATTATTATACTAGCAAACAAGATCTAAGGAGTTTCCTAAAGCATCATGGGATAGGGTATCAGCCACAAGCTAGATGAAGACCTCAAACTTTTGTATAAGGCTGAGTCGGAACTGAGTATTGGTTCCGAACCCAACCAGTACAGAATGAAGGCGAGATGGACAACACACATGGAACGTTATGGTGAGTACATAACTTCTTTTTATACTTTGTGACCATGTAGAATGAGCATGGCTGATGAGTAGTACTATAATCAAGGCTATTTTCATGAGTAGCTATCATTTGACAGTAGGAGGTTTGTGGGAGGCATAAGCTTCAATATGGCTGAAACATGTAGTCCTATACCACAGCTGTAATATCATGGGCTTCTAGCAGCATTCACCTGTACAAGAACACATTTTATAAGCAGACAGGTTCAATGTTTGCTGTGCATAGTATAAGAGCAGGTAGTGTTATAAAGGATGTCATGGTGTGTAGCATCCACTGTCACAACATGATTAGTGGCATTTTATAGCTGATACTCATGCTTGTCCTATACATAATGCACAAATGCATTTTCAGGGCTATGGGTGTTTATGAACAGTTGCATGGCAAAGTACATTTATAGTGCCCTAATGATATGCTAATGAGCTGCATTTTGTAACTGTGTGAGTCTGCAGTGGCATCCCCAGCTAGTGTCTAGCACAGGAAGAGTTATTCTGCATCAGACATAAGTTGTGTACCTTAATTTGCTTAGCATTCCTTTGCAAAACATTCATAGATAAGATTGATTCATTCTGCAGTGATGTATGTCACACTACAAGGGATTCTTTATAACTGCCAGGTTCACTCTGTAGTTTGCTGTCAGAGGTTCACCAAGGTGTTAAGTGAAGGATGACTGTGGCCTCTTATGATCTGTGTTGTTGGCTTGGGTGAATGTCTTACATGCAGCTGAGTAGTGATGGGGAATGTCTTCTGTGTTATTGGTGGAGTGACACTGCAGTTAGAATATGTAAGTGGCAGTAGAGTGTAGGATGCAGCCCCCTCCTTAGGGGATCTGACAGGTGCGCTTCCAATGCACATTTATTTTAACTGTCAGGGAGCTGTGTTATCAAGTATGAGGTCTTCAGTCATGATTGTCGGTCCTTTTTGTATTCATAATATTTTGTTTGTGAAAATTGACTGTAACCTTAGAATTTAACTTACCCCCACCCCCATTAGAACGAAGAGCCTGATTCCTGTTGAAATACTGAGAACCATAATTACTGAGCTTCAAAGCAGATCTGCAAGTGAAAAGATAGGAGAATGTATACTAACTCTGATGTTGTGGTACCTTGGAGTATTTATTTATCTGAGGAACAGTTGTGTCAGTGCTGGTATACAAAAGCTGAGGGGATGTAAGAGTGCAGGGGGACTATAAAGGTACAATAATTGTTTGGTACAACAGGAAGTTTTTGATTTTCTTTTTTTTTTTTTTTTTGTTTGAGTGAGAGTTCTGTTTCTTTATCATTCTGATTCTGCAAATTAGCTCTCACACTTATGATAGAGAGGCATAAGAACTGTAATTTTGCAAATAATTTAACAATACTCTTCTAGAAAATGATTTGATAACTGTTGCGTCTGGGTTTCACAGTGATTATCTGATAAAGTTTGTTCAGACAGACTGATTGATGACTTGATTTTTTAATAAATAAGAGGTAGCATTAACTCACATCTTGCATCTTGATATAGTCTGGAAATATGTATATGCTATTCTTTTTTCCATCTGTATGGTGATTTTGGTTATAAATGTGTCAGCTGTCTTTCCATGAAAAATATGCCTTTTCCACTGCTAACATGCTCTTTATGTTCTTTTTTTAGGTTTATCTGTTTGATTCTGGAACTCCAACCTGTTTTATGATTAAAGTTGTACAACACACCAGGATATTAAATTACATTGCACAAATACTTGCCTAATGTGAGAGCCTAGGATAAAGCAAATCCAAGACGCATACTCCTAGTTGTACTATTTTGTGATTGGTATATAAACATTAAAATTATTTACTTGTTTCCTCTGTCATTAAATATGTTAAGACCCTCTAATTTGTTAAACAATTTTCACCTCAGAGGCCGCATTAATCATTAACTATTTGTGTATGTCTGTAGGAGCAATGTATTCAGCATCTGTGTTCAAACACAACCAGTATCCATAAAGAAGTCACTGTACATTTGATTCGCAGATGGCAAAGTAAATAATTTCCACTGGCAGTTACAAAGTGCCTTTTCTTGTTTATCAGTATTCTGTGGTTTATTGTTTTTCAGTTCATTTTAGATGGTTGTTTCACATTCATTGAGGAAAAGCAACTGTTCCCTAATGTGAACAGCTACCATTTTTCAGCTACTAGGAATGTTCATGAGCTTCACCTACATTCTGTTTGCTTCCAAATAGATGAGGATTCAACCCAGCAAGTTTAACTCACTGAGAATTCAATATGAACAATAAAAATGAAAGTAAACAAGGCATTTTTGTTGCTGAAAGTCCTCCAAATTTATCTATATTATATATATATATATATATATATATATATATATATATATATATATATATATGTACAGTGGATATAGAAAGTTTACACACCCCTTTTAAAATGCCAGGTTTTGTAATATAAAAAATGAGACCGCAATAAATAATTTCTAAACTTTTCCCACCTTTAATGTGATCTACGACCTGTACAATTCAATTGAAAAACAAACAAATCTCTTACGGGAAAAATATAAAAAATAAAAAACATACAATAAGCTGGTTCCATAAGTGTGCACACCCTTAAAATAATATTTGTTGAAGCACCTTTTGATTTAATTACAACATTCAGTCTTCTTGAGTACACACCTGCCATCAATTAAAGAGAAATAGGCTTCAGGAAACTCACGGCACACAATGAGTATACCAAAATAGGTTTAATGAAACTAAAACGAACCTCGGATACACTGTATAGTATGAAGCGCTTTTCGTCTGGCAGAATTTCCAGACTTCCTCAGATACATTACCATACATTCCTCACTCATTTAAAAGCAATTCAAAAAAGTCACATGACAACATAAATTACATTTAGATTAACTCCTAAAATGACTTTCCTATTAAAAAAAAAATAATTTACATAGTTTATACTCCGATTTTTATGTGTGTAAAACTGTAGCTGTTTCAAATTACACATAATACATGCATACATATAGTCATTCATTAGTGGGTGTTAATTCAAAAAGAAAAGGACACAAACTATTAAATTTAAAATTACCTTTTCCCTAGACCTGTTAGAAAATAATCATTCTAACAGTTAAAACCAATACTTATAAGCTATTATATTAATTTCCAGGCCTGAAATTGTAAAAAATCACCTTAATAAACTTTTAAGCTTTAAAATACATGCTATAAAATATATTTCATTCAGGCCTGGAGGACTGCAGGAGTCCAACCTAAGCTGCCATTTTAGTTTATTTTTTTCAAGCAACAACTTATTAGGTCCACCTCTAGTAATACTTTCACTTCCTTGTGATATTACTTGTGCAATCACGTTAAACTTAAAAAAATGGTGAGAATGTTCTTCACAATGTCTAGCCAATGCATTACCAACTTATGCTTATTAATAGCATATATATGTTCGTAAATCCTATCCTGTAGTCTACGGTCAGTTTTTCCAACATAAAATGTTGGGCAACACTGACACTGGGCCAAGTAGACCACAGATTTAGAATTACAATTAAATTTATCCTTAAGAAAATAGTCCTGATTTCTAATTGAGAATTTTTTTACCAATCTCAATATATTTGCAGTAACTGCACATATCACATCTATGCATCCCTGCATTTCCTTTTATAATTCTCAGTGGGGTTTCCATTATATTTTTCATATTTTTACCCTTTATAAAAGTTGTTAGTGGGTGGTCTTCTACCTTTTGTAGAATGTCCTTATCAGTGGTGAACAAATGCTAATATTTTCTTAAGGTTTTTTATATTTCCTCAACTTCAAGGTTAAATGTCAACACAAAGGTAAGGGAAAAAGAACTATTTCCTCCATGATTCAATCCAACTTCACCCAAGTCTATTGGTGAATGTTGTGTTATATCTACTTCCTCATTCAAAGCCACCGTCAGGGTCCCCTTACTCAATATAGGTTTATAAACCCCATTGTCCCGTTTGAGTTGAACTTCTGAAATGATGTTGACCAATAAGCTTATTGGATACCCCCTATGAAGGAACATTTCTTTTAGGTTTTCACATTCCACCCTAAAGTCCACATCTCTGAAAATCATCCTTGCTGCTCGCACCACTTGCCCCTTAACCACTGACTTTTTTTGGTGGAACAGGTGCAAGCTAGTGAAATGCAGAAATGAATTTGAGTAGGTGCTTTTCCTATAAATCTTCGCTATATATCTGTGTTCCTTAACATCTTTGTGAAGTTCGACATCTAAGCAGGTGATTTCTTTCTTCCTGGCAATCATCGGTAAATTTTAAGAAATTAGTGGTGCCATTAAAATAGTCAACAATATTCCTTGCTACTCTATGGTCTCCCTTGATGATCAAGAAAATATCACCCAGGAACCTAGTATAGAATACAATATTTTGCATATGTGTGTTGTTCAACACATAGTTCTTTTCCCAAAATGCCATCACTAAGTTAGCGAAGCTTGCCCCACATGGAAACTCCATAGCGACCCCAATTTTTTATAAATACAAATTGTCATCAAATGAAACAAAATTGTTTTTAAGGACAATTCCTAATAGTTCTTGTATTAGTATTTGTTCATTCTCAGGGGCCCCTTTTGACCTTAACAGTTCGATAACCCATTCTATGACTAAATCCTGAGGGATAGATTAATATAAATCACATACATCCACCGTTAAAAAATTACATTCCCTATTAAATTCTAGTGAGTTAATCTGTTCAAGAAATGTGCATGAGTCTTTAGAGATTTGCTGCTCTTTACTCACATAGTTCTTAAGAATTGAATCTATCACTTAAGCACATGGATATATAATCGACTGTCTGGCATCGACTAAGGCTCTCATTGGTGGATCCATGGTGCCTTTGTGTATTTTTGGGACTCCAAATAGGGCAGGTAACCTAGGTGATGGCATTGACAGGTAATGATTTACTTGCACATCTGTTAAACCATCAATGAACAAGTCATTGATGTACATTCTTATCCTGTTATAAGCTGTGTTTAGCTCATTCAAGCTCACTTCCACATATGTGTCTTTTTCTAATAGACACCTCATTTTCTCTGTATAGTGCTTAAAGGCCATTACCACCAGTCCACCCCCCCCCCCTTATCAGGTTTCTTAAGGCGGACTGGAAGGCTACTAAACTATGATAGTAACAATCTTTCTTCAGTAGACATATTGCACTTATTTGTTGTACTAAACCTACTACTGAATGCATTTCTAAACTCATACTCACACATATATTCAAACATATTGATTAAGGGATGAATTGATGGGTTAAACATAACTTGCAGTTCTCAATTCTTGGTTACAGTAAGCAGTATTCCCTAATAACACAGCCAAATTAAGTTTTCTTATGTATAACTTAGTCTATCAATAGTTCTGCTAGGTCACCCTTATTCAAGGGTACAAAAGTTAATTATTTCGCAAACAATTAATCTAACTTTTTGTCAATGTGGTATTCTGTAAAATTAATAAACATTAAAGTCACCTTTTTCATTGGTAATTATCTGGCAAGGGGGGATACTGTAGCCCAATGCAACCGACACATTTTCCACCATTACTTCTTCCTGTTGCTCAGAGTGTTGTAATTCCTCATAGGATTCACCATATTCGTGCTCCATTTCCTCCCCTTCTTGCCCTGGTAGTTTTTTTGCTGCTGGTGTTGGCCGTTGGATTGATTTTGCTGTCCCTGAAAATTTTCCTTATCTTGGGCGCCATTCCTGTCGGTGTTAACATTGGTAAAACCTTCATATCTGTTGTTTTGACCTGGCGTTGGTGACGTCTCATCCTCCTGCCTGCCTTCCAAGTAGTGGTTAGTGGGCGCGGTTAACTGTTGATCACTACCAATCATATTCCAAGATTGTAAGGAGGGTGGTCTAAGGTAGGCAGTGCCCTCCGTAATGACTTTTAAATCCCTCTGTAACTTTCTGATTTTAGTTTCTTTAAATCTATCCAACTGTTGTGTAATGCTAATAAATGTCCGGTTATAGTCGAACTGGTAACGTTCAAAAACATTATCTGTCTTAATTTCTTGATCCAACTCCATGGCCTAACTAGCTAATTTGTTAATCTAGTTTTGGTAATGTTTAGACATAAGTCTCAGTAAGTCCAGCCCCTGGTTGCTGAAAAGGTCAATTAACTCTTTATGAAAGCCTGAACCTGGTTCCAGACCGGTAGGATATTGCCAAAACCTTAGTCCCTTTGGTACTATGTTTTCCTTAATACAGACATCAAAGTAATTCAGTTCTAATTATAGTTTTTTGATTTTCAAGCGTTTAGCATCAAATATTTTAAATTTCACACTGATGTTAGTGCTACTCCCAGCCAAAATTCCAGGAAATGCATTCCTATGCTGGCTACCCAGATTTGTTTGTTCACTAAGCCAACTGGTGATATCCTGGGTTCCCATAAGCCCCAAAGTAGTTTGTCTTCGTGGTGAGGATTCTACCAGTCTCTGGTAATTATGAGTATTACCCATGTTGTTTGTTCCTGCAGCTGTTACTTGCGGGTCACCTTCCAAAAATTGATTCAATGCCATATTCATTGAGTTATTCATATTAACACCCCTTGTTTCATTCATAAAACAGTTGAAAGTCTTGCCTAGAGGGCTGAGTAAGCTGCTCAACCCTAGCAGACATATTCTCCAAGCGTTCGTTCATTAGTTCGATAAGTTGTGTTAGATTTCCCCTTTCCCATATCCTCTCGTAAGGGAGATACCACAATGTTGGTTGAGTTTCCTGTTGCCATAAAACCAAGCAATCACAAAAGCATGAATGAGCAAACAGAAATAGGCTTCAGGAAACTCATGGTACAGAA
Source organism: Protopterus annectens (assembly GCF_019279795.1). NCBI lineage: Eukaryota > Metazoa > Chordata > Ceratodontiformes > Protopteridae > Protopterus > Protopterus annectens. The sequence goes on along the minus strand of NC_056751.1, from coordinate 329,798,481 downwards.
CGAGTATACAAAAATAGGTTTCATGAAACTAAAATGAACCTCGGATACACTGTATAGTATGAAGCGCTTTTTGTCTGGCAGAATTTCCAGACTTCCTCCAATACACTACCATACATTCCTCACTCATTTAAAAGCAATTCAAAAAAGTCACACAACAACATAAATTACATTTAGATTAACTCTTAAAATGACTTTCCTATTTAAAAAAAACTTAATTTACATTGTTTATACTCTGACTTTTATGTGTGTAAAATTGTAACTGTTTCAAATTACAAATAATACATGCATACATATAGCCCTTCATTAGTGGGTGTTAACTCAAAAAGAAAAGGACACAAACTATTAAATTTAAAATTACCTTTTCCCCAATCCTGTTAGAAAATAATAATTTTAACAGTTAAAACCAGTACTTCTAAGCTATTATATTATGTTAATTTCCAGGCCTGAAATTGTAAAAAATCACCTTAATAAACTTTTAAGCTTTAAAATAAATGCTATAGAATATATATATATATATATATATATATATATATCAATAGTTTGTGTCCTTTTCTTTTTGAATTTACACCTACTAATGAATGACTATATGTATGCATGTATTATGTGTAATTTGAAACAGTTATAATTTTACACACATAAAAGTTGGAGTATAAACAATGTAAATTAAGGTTTTTTAAATAGGAAAGTCATTTTAAGAGTTAATCTAAATTTAATTTATGTTGTCATGTGACTTTTTTGAATTGCTTTTAAATGAGTGAGGAATGTATGGTAGTGTATCTGAGGAAGTCTGGAAATTCTGCCAGACGAAAAGTGCTTCATACTATACAGTGTACTCGAGGTTTGTTTTAGTTTCATTAAACCTATTTTGGTATACTCGTTGTGTGCCATGAGTTTCCTGAAGCCTACTTCTGTTTGCTCAGTCATGTCAGTCTTGCTTTTTGTGATCAATTAAAGAGACACTGATTAACCCCAAATAAAGTTCATCTTTCCTAGTAGGATTTTCCTGACATTTATTCAGTTGCCTGCTAGAGCAAAAGTCATGGTTCACGGAGAGCTTACAAAGCATCAAAGGAATCTCATTTTTGAAAGGTATCAGTCAGGAGAAGGGTACAAAGCATTTTCCACAGCAGTGGATATACCATGGAACACAGTGAAGACAGTCATCAAAAAGTGTAGAAAATATGGAACAACAGTGATGTTGCAAAGAACTGGGCGTCCCTCTAAAGCTGATGAAAAGACAAGATGAAAATTAGTCAGGGAGGCTGCCAAGAGACCTACAACAACACTGAAGGAGCTACAGGAATTTCTGGCAAGTACTGGTTGTGTACTACATGTGACAAGAATCTCCTGTATTTTCCATATGTCTGGGCTATGGGGTAGGGTTTCAGAATGGAAGCCTTTTCTTACACTGAAGAACATCCAGACCCAGCTAAAATTTGCAAAACAATCCATCAAGTCTCCCAAAAAGCATGTGGGAAAATGTGTTATGGTCTGATGAGACCAAGGTTGAACGTTTTGGCCACAATTCCAAAAGGTACATTTGGCACAAAAACAACACTTCACATCACCAAAAGAACACCATCTCCACAGTGAAGCATGGTGGTGGCAGTATCATGCTTTGGGGTTGCTTTTCTTCAGCTGGAACTGGGGCTTTAGTCAAGGTGGGGGGAATTATGAACAGTTCCAAATACCAGTCACCTTTGGCCCAAAACCTTCAGGCATCTGCTAGAAAGCTGAAGAGAAATTTCACCTTTCAACATGACAATGACCCCAAGCATACATCCAAATCAACAAAAGAATGGCTTCGCCAGAAGAAAATTAAAGTTTTGGAAAGGCCCAGCCACTGCTCAGGCCTAAAGCCAATAGAAAATTTGTGGGGTGACCTGAAGAGGGCTGTGCACAAAAGATGCCCTTGCAATCTGACAGATTTGGAGCGCTTTTTCAAGGAAGAGTAGGTAAATATTGCCAAGTCAAGATGTGCCATGACTCCTACCCAAGAAGACTGAATGCTGTAATTAAACCAAAAGGTGCTTCAACAAAGTATTAGTTTAAGGGTGTGCACACTTATGCAACCAGCTTATTGCATGTTTTTTATTTTTTATATTTTTCCCCTAACAGATTTGTTGTTTTTTTCAGCTGAATTGTACAGGTTATAGGTCACATTAAAGGTGGGAAAAGTTTTGAAATGATTTTTGTGGTCTCATTTTTTTATATCACAAAAACCTAGCATTTTAACAGGGGTATGTAAACTTTTTATATCCACTGTATATAGGTGTATATATATATATATATATATATATATATGTGTGTGTGTGTGTGTGTGTGTGTGTGTGTAGTACAACTCTGATTCACAAACAGTATTTATAGTGATCACTGCTAAAGTGAGACAGACAAGATATAAAATTTTATCAAAACTAAGACTACAATATGTAACTCCAAAGTTTCTTTTTCAATGTTGTAATCTGTGTTGTGTAAAATTGCAAAGTATTATGTTAAGTAATACTGGATTAAACTTGGTGATTTTACTATCCAATTTAAAGATACTTTAAATAATTAGTACTTAGGAGCATTACCAGAAGATACGTAACATATCACAATAAGCCATAGAAACTGGAAAATAAGTTGCTGTTTATCCCCCTTTCCAAATAACCAACTCTGCATCTTACTTCCCCTTTCCAATTCATGCCAGTAGCTCCCAATTTTCTCCAACTACTGGTCAGTCTCACGTCATGCACATCTCTAACTTATTTCATATAATCTTCTTTACAATCTCAGTACAATAACTGAGAGTTTGGTGCTTCGCTATAACCTGTCTGTCTCTACAGAAGTTAAGATTTAATTTTCCTTTGTGCTCTATAAATAAATTTATCTGCATCTTTTCCTTTTTTACCCAAAGACTGAGTGCTGCTGTCAAACTGCCCAGTAACAAAATATGTTTTCCTTAACTGATTGAATGTGTTTTACCACGTTTTGCATATAAATTATTACGTTATGTAAGTAATATGGCTAAATGTTTTGTAAAATGTCTCTGTGTTAATTGTGATTATTTTAGCTTGTATTTTTTGTGCATGTATTTTTGTGATATGGAGCCTTTCTCATAGGCTGTCTGCTAAAAACGGGTCTCTGTGTAGATGCAGTCTTACTATCCTGGTAAACAAATGCCAATAAATAAAATTTTGGAAGATGTAAAGTAAGCATTACTGAATATCTTGAGCTATACATAGTACATATTGATGAAAGGAGATTACAAAACTGAAAATATTCATATTTTCCATGCATCATAATTTTCAAAATAACTATAGTAGTTTGCCCAGAGTTTAGACTGGTGAACATGCAAACTAAAATTGATTTAGTGGTAAAGTACAGTTGCTTAAAACTGGTTTTGTACATCAGAAAGCATGTTTGAATAAGCAAATGCGAACACATTTTCATTGAGTAGAAGGACTGAACATTTAGTTTTGAGTGGTTTGTAAAATGTTAATTTTAGTTGTAAATGATTTTGGTAAGTTGTGCACATCACAAATTTCACTAACAGGTTTATCAGTTTTTAGAAAAAATCAAATATTTTGTTATCAAGATATGAAAAATTAAGTATCTGTCATTTTCCGAAAACAGCGTACAAAAACAAACTAAAACTTCTTAAAAAACAAACTTGTCAAGAAAGTCACAGGTAAACTCCAACCGATGTGTTAGGGCAGTGAGGTTGCCACTCTCACTACTTGTAGCCAACTATGAGAATAGGTTTGGGCTATGGCATCAGGAGGCCTGGCAAGCCCAAACCTATTCTCACAGTTGGCTACAAACAGTGAGAGTGGCAACCTCACTGCCCTAACACATCGGTTGGAGTTTACATGTGACTTTCTTGACATTTTTGTTTTTTGAGAAGTTTTAGTTTTTTATTGTATGCTATTTTCTGTTTGCTATGGTGTCAGCCCAGACCTATTCTCACAGGTGGCTACAAGCAGTGAGAGTGGCAACCTCACTGCCCTAACACTTTCAGGACGCTCCAGACAAATTTCTTCCAGAGGCATAGGTTGAGGTTTCAGTGGACAACGACACCCTTGTAGAAGTGGGGGGGGGGACTGCAAAATTAGGGCTCCTGGGAACCATTCTCTCAGCAGCCCTTTCAGCACTCCTGAAGCGTTGCCCAGTTGCTCTACCCTGAAGGCAGTTGGGGGCTGCAATTCCCTACATCCACTAGCCTAGACAAAAATCACTTCTGATCAGTGGGTGTTAAATATAATTTCCAGGGGCTATTTCATTCCCTTTTCAGATTCCCCTCCAGTGAGAAGTTATCTCCCCGATGTTCCACCCAGTTAGTGGGAGTTGGCCATCAAAGAAGTTCAAGGCTTCTAAAAAGAGCCATCCAAGAGGTCCCAGTAGGACAAAGAAGATGTGGTATTTACTCATGGTTCTTTTTAGTGCAAAAAGGACAGGGGAACTATGGCCTATTTTGGATCTTGGTGATCTCAATCTTTCAGTCAAGAAGTCAAAGTTCTGGATGGTCACTGCTCAGTCCATTCTGCCTCTATTATGTAGGGATGATTGGATGTGCTCAGTAGATCTCCAGGACACCTACTATCACATCAAGATAGACAGGCATTCCAGGAGACATCTTTGCTTCCAGTTAGGGCCAATCATTATGAGTTTAGAGCCTTACCTTTTGGTCTCACCACTGCCCCCTGGGTGTTTACCAAATGCATGGCAGTGGTAGTTGCTCAGCTGCATTTGGAGAGGTTCCAGGTCTTTTCGTACCTCGACGATTGGCTCCTCGTGGCACCTTTGAGGTATTGACTGACTCTGGTGACTCAGTATCTTCTTACCCTCTTCTGCCGGCTGGGTATAACCATTAACCTGGCAAAATCCAATCTCATCCCTACTCAGTGATTGGAGTTCATAGGAGTGCAGTTGGATTCCGTATCAGAGATTGCAACTTTGCTTCTGTGCAGAATTCAGTTGATTCGGGAACAGGTCACTCAGATTTTTGACCTGTCTCACCCCCCAGTTCTTTTAGTTCTTTGGGCTCTCAGTTCCATGGCCTCGGCTATTCTCCTTGTCCCACTGGCCAGGTACCACATGCGGGTGCTGCAGTGGACCTTAGCGGTCCAATGGTTGTCTCTTCTTTATCGTCGTCTATGACTATAAAACTGATGCCTGTATGCAGTCTTCACCTCCAGTGATGGCTTCAGTTGCATGATTTCTGTTTAAGCAGACCCTTTTCTCTCCTTCCACCTATGGCCATTGGGACCACAGATGCCTCCCTCCTGGGGGAGGCATTTTCAGGGGAAGACCATCCAAGGCATGTGGTCCCCAATAAAAAACAAGTTGCATATAAATGTTCTAGAGATGAGGGCATTTCTTTCATTTGCAAGCCTTCCAGAACTGCCTCCCGTGAGAGAAGATTGCAGTCCAGATAGACAACATGTCAGTCATCTGGTATGTCAGCAAATAAGGTAGAACACGCTCTTACTCGTTGTGCATAGAGGCCGTGAGAGTGTAGGAATGGGCTATGTCCTTCGGCCACTTTCTTATTTTAATGCACATACCTGGGGATTCCAACATGCTAGCTGACAGGCTTAGCAGATCAGTCTCGAGTCCTTATGAGTGGTCCCTCAATCCTTCAGTGGTGAATTAGATTTTTGACTGTTGGGGTCAGCCGTGCTATGGCCTTTCTGTCTCTCCAATCAACCACAAATGCAGCAGGTATTTCACCCTGATCCCCTCTCAGGAGGAATCTCCAAGGGATGCTTTAGTCCACGATTGACCTCCAGGTCTCCTCTACACTTACCCCTCCGGTCCCCTTAATACCCAAGGTCTTACAGAAAACTCAACACCTGAGGATAGCTCTGATCCTCATTGCCCCTTTCTGGCCTGATCATTCATGGTTCCCCTTCACCAGGTCTCATCTGAAGTATCTACCATGGATTCCCATCCAGATCTGATTTTCCACCTGTCAGGGCTCCCTCTTCCAAACCTGCAGACCCTTTGCCTAACTGCATGGTTTCTTCAGTTCCAGTGATAATTAAACAGTCCAGGATAGCCTCCCCCATTAAATGTATAATTTTGGCCTCCGAAAAACTCTCTACCGGGAAAATATACAGCAGTAAATGGAAAAGGTTTTCCATCTTGGCCACGAGCAGGAATCTGGATCCTTTTTCTGCCTTGGTCCCCGATATACTTTTGTTCCTGTCCTCCCTTTTCCAAGGGGGAGCAAGTTTTTCCACCATTAAACTTCATTTGGTGGTGATTTCTGATTTTCATGAGAGTTCTGAACCACCTTTTCATCTAGGCTTTGTAAGGCATTTATGAAGGGGATCTTCCTACTTTGTCCTCCAATTAAATACCCTTTGCCTCCTTGGGACCTCATGTTGGTTTTGCAGTGTCTAATTAGGAGCCCTTTTGAACCTGTCAGTTCCTGTGATCTCAAGTTTCTGTCTTGGAAGATGGCCTTTCTGGTCACTATTACTTCAGCTAGGAGAAATTCAGAATTGCAAGCTCTTTTGATTGCTTCTCCTTATATTACCTTTTACAAGGACAAGGCCTCTCTGAGAATAAATCTCTCCTTTTTACCCAAAGTTGATTTCGAGTCGACCCTTAATGCATTCAGCTTCTGGTATTTTTCCCCAACTACTCCAACAGAGGGAGTATATCCTTCATACCTTGGGTGTTCGCAAACACCTTCATTTCTGCTTGCATAGGACTAAGGATTTTCGTAAGTCACAGCAGCTTTTCATGGCCTTCCAATCTCTAAGGTCACTATTTCCAATTGGATTTCTAGCTGTATCTCTATGGTCTACAATCTGAATCACCTGCAGATTCTGGGCTGTGTTAGAGCCCACTCTACTAGATCTGTGGCCACTTCAGCTTTTGTAGCAAGGCTTTCTATTGATGATATCTGTGCTGCCGCCACTTGGTGTAATCCTCACACCTTTATATCCCATTACAGACTGGATTTAATTTCTAGGAGTAGGGCTTAGTTTGGCTCCACTGTGCTCAGGCATGTCCTTCCTTGATGCCTCCCAGAATGTTTGGTAGCTGGGGACTCTGACCCTGTGGTGATGAATGAAGACATGGATAACATCAGATAAAGAGTTGTGTACTTACCATAACTTGGCATTTGTGTTATCCTTTGTCTTCATTCATCACATTTTCCACCTGCCATCCTCCTCCTGGTTTTCTATTGGAGGAAGTTGGAGTGGGTTTCTCTCTATCTTGGTAGGAATAGCAACAGAACATGGTGGCAAACTCGATCTGGGGATTAGAGAGCAACAGGGCATTATGGGAGAGGGAGGAGCCAGAGCCTTGGATCCATCTGTTGTATATTGCCAGCTCGGATCCAATGTCGGATCCAAAACCATGTGGTGATGAATGAAGACATAGGAAAACACAGATGCCAAGTTATGGCAAGTACAATACTCTTTTTTTTTTTTGCATTAACATGCATTTTTGAAGGATAATTAGTTTGAAATACAAATTGTATGAGGAACAGACAAAAATATATGGCAAAATCTGGACATTCTGCAAACCTGTGGACAGTTGCGGGTCACAAACAACAATATAGAAATAGTTCTATAGTTTAGGTTAGTGGACATTATGAACAGTAATTGCTTTACACATGTGCACCAGCATAGAGGTCTTACAGACTAATTTGATCCAGCTCAATGATGCCATCAATGGTAAAATACCCTAATGGATATTCATGTATGTGAGGCACTTAACTTCAGCAAGGCGTTATGCTACACAGGAGGCTGGGGTCACCTAGCATCATTCTTTTTTTTTTTTTGAAAGAAAAAACATGTTTCTTCAAAGTCTAATGAATGATTTATTTGTTTGTTGTTTGGATTTGTTAGAATATCCAGATAAGGAGTTCCATTGTATCATTTGCAGACAGAGCAGTGGTGCAGCAGTTAACATTGTCACCTCACAGCAAGACATTCTCCGGTTTGATTCTTGGCTGAGGTGCCTTCTGTGAGGAGTCTGCATGTCCACACTACTAGAAAGTACTGCACTGTTATAACTTGATATTACTTGTGAACCTCTGCTATCTCTGTAAAAAACAAAAACAAAAAAAAAAATCTTGCTTTTTTCCCACTTTTCTGAGAGTTAAAAAAGTTCAGTTACAGGCTTGCTGTTCCTGAACTGTTTGAAAGTTTCTGTGAGGCCATTTTTGCTTGGGCTGGAGGAGGGTCTCTCTGTTGATCAGTGGCAGTGACTAACATTGAGCAGCTTCCCTGCCCCCCGTAGAGGTGGTTACTGACTTGAAACTGTAGTTTTATTGGCCACTAGGGTCATTTCCATAACTCCTTCATCTTCCTATCTTAAAACCTAGTTGCATCGTGGTTTGTGCTTCTTTTCAGGCTTGTTGGCTGATGGTGAAGCACCCTCAAGAGGAAAAACGCTGAGAGAAGAAGGAGCCACTTTTGAGATTTTAAGTATTTTTTCTCTGTTTATTTGCTAAGTTTTTCTGCATAGCTGCCTAGCTTTAGCATTTTCTGGCTTGTTAAACTTGATTTCTGTATTAGTAGCTGTATTTAGAGCACAACCAAAAGCTGTTTGCTGAATTTCCTGTTTGCACTTAATTTTAAATCGTTTTTATCTTAAAACTTGCATATTTTCTGTCCTTGACCTAGCACTCTTGTGTGGGGTCATTTACTGCACTGTTATAACTTGATATTACTTGTGAACCTCTGCTATCTCTGTAAAAACAAAAACAAAAAAAATCTTGCTTTTTTCCCACTTTTCTGAGAGTTAAAAAAGTTCAGTTACAGGCTTGCTGTTCCTGAACTGTTTGAAAGTTTCTGTGAGGCCATTTTTGCTTGGGCTGGAGGAGGGTCTCTCTGTTGATCAGTGGCAGTGACTAACATTGTGCTGCTTCCCTGCCCCCGTGAGGTGGTTACTGACTTGAAACTGTAGTTTTATTGGCCACTAGGGTCATTTCCATAACTCCTTCATCTTCCTCTCTTAAAACCTAGTTGCCTCGTGGTTTGGGTGTCTTTTCAGGCTTGTTGGCTGTTGGTGAAGCACCCTCCAAGAGGAAAAAAACGCTGAGAGAAGAAGGAGCCACTTTTGAGATTTTAAGTATTTTTCTCTGTTTATTTGCTAAGTTTTTCTGCATAGCTGCCTAGCTTTAGCATTTTCTGGCTTGTTAAACTTGATTTCTGTATTAGTAGCTGTATTTAGAGCACAACCAAAAGCTGTTTGCTGAATTTCCTGTTTGCACTTAAATTTAAATAGTTTTTTCTTAAAACTTGCATATTTTCTGTCCTTGACCTAGCACTCTTGTGTGGGGTCATTTACTGCACTGTTATAACTTGATATTACTTGTGAACCTCTGCTATCTCTCTAAAAAACAAAAACAAAAAAAAATCTTGCTTTTTTCCCACTTTTCTGAGAGTTAAAAAAGTTCAGTTACAGGCTTGCTGTTCCTGAACTGTTTGAAAGTTTCTGTGAGGCCATTTTTGCTTGGGCTGGAGGAGGGTCTCTCTGTTGATCAGTGGCAGTGACTAACATTGAGCAGCTTCCCTGCCCCCCGTAGAGGTGGTCACTGACTTGAAACTGTAGTTTTATTGGCCACTAGGGGTCATTTCCATAACTCCTTCATCTTCCTCTCTTAAAACCTAGTTGCCTCGTGGTTTGGGCGTCTTTTCAGGCTTGTTGGCTGTTGGTGAAGCACCCTCCAAGAGGAAAAAACGTTGAGAGAAGAAGGGAGCCACTTTTGAGATTTTAAGTATTTTTTCTCTGTTTATTTGCTAAGTTTTTCTGCATAGCTGCCTAGCTTTAGCATTTTCTGGCTTGTTAAACTTGATTTCTGTATTAGTAGCTGTATTTAGAGCACAACCAAAAGCTGTTTGCTGAATTTCCTGTTTGCACTTAATTTTAAATCGTTTTTTTCTTAAAACTTGCATATTTTCTGTCCTTGACCTAGCACTCTTGTGTGGGGTCATTAACTGCACTGTTATAACTTGATATTACTTGTGAACCTCTGCTATCTCTGTAGAAAACAAAAACAAAAAAAAATCTTGCTTTTTTCCCACTTTTCTGAGAGTTAAAAAAGCTCAGTTTCTGGCTTGCGGATCCTGAACTGTTTGAAAGTTTCTGTGAGGCCATTTTGCTTGGGCTGGAGGAGGGTCTCTGTTCATCAGTGGCAGTGACTAACATTGAGCAGCTTCCCTGCCCCCGTAGAGGTGGTTACTGACTTCAAACTGTAGTTTTATTGGCCACTAGGGGTCATTTCCATAACTCCTTCATCTTCCTCTCTTAAAACCTAGTTGCCTCATGGTTTGGGCGTCTTTTCAGGCTTGTTGGCTGTTGGTGAAGCACCCTCCAAGAGGAAAAATGCTGAGAGAAGAAGGGAGCCACTTTTGAGATTTTAAGTATTTTTTCTCTGTTTATTTGCTAAGTTTTTCTGCATAGCTGCCTAGCTTTAGCATTTTCTGGCTTGTTAAACTTGATTTCTGTATTAGTAGCTGTATTTAGAGCACAACCAAAAGCTGTTTGCTGAATTTCCTGTTTGCACTTAATTTTAAATCGTTTTTTCTTAAAACTTGCATATTTTCTGTCCTTGACCTAGCACTCTTGTGTGGGGTCATTTACTGCACTGTTATAACTTGATATTACTTGTGAACCTCTGCTATCTCTGTAAAAAACAAAAACAAAAAAAAAATCTTGCTTTTTTCCCACTTTTCTGAGAGTTAAAAAAGTTCAGTTACAGGCTTGCTGTTCCTGAACTGTTTGAAAGTTTCTGTGAGGCCATTTTTGCTTGGGCTGGAGGAGGGTCTCTCTGTTGATCAGTGGCAGTGACTAACATTGAGCAGCTTCCCTGCCCCCCCGTAGAGGTGGTTACTGACTTGAAACTGTAGTTTTATTTTCCCTTTTGGGTCTATTCCTGCTTCTTTCCAGCCCCTGCTATCAAGCACGCTTTAACGTGCTTTAGCGCGGAGTTGCCACTAGAGCAGCATCGGGCAGCGCCGATTAAACAAGGTTAAACTCTTTCTGGCTCCAGAAAGTCTGTTCTTCAATTTTTCCCTTAGAACTGCTCTGTTAGGAACCTAAACAGTTTACACCTACACTAAAAAGTGCAGCACTTGTTCCAAATAGCTTTTTCTTCTCAAAAAGCTCAGCACTTGTCTTATAAGCATATCCCTTGTCTTATAAGCATTCTCTTTGCAGGTCAAGCACTCCTATATTATACAAATCTCTCACTAGCAAACCCCCCCAGGAGTGCCCACTTCCCTGCTAAGCCCACTACGTTTCTGTCTCATACCAACTCATAATTCTTTCTAGCATGTCAAAGGGTCAGATGCTGGCATCCTCTCCTGCCCAGTTGGTGAATCTGGGAATTCTGAGACAATGTTACAATTGCCTCATGTACACGGACAACCCTCTCCTCCTCCCACGTAACACTAACACTTGTGAGAGATGCAGCTATTTAGCCAGACTGGAGGCTGAGCTCTCTCAACTCAGGACTGGCAAGACCAGGCAGGAGGAGAAGGCAACTACACACACCACAATACCAGTCTCACATAACTCAACCACACCACTGAATCAAACACATAAACACACTAAGACATACTCGAGGCTCTGAGTAAAATTTACCTAAACAGCAGAGGCCTCCAAAGCAGACACCCAAGCAACTGCAAACTCAATACACCACACAAACAACACATAAACAACAAAATCAGTGTGCAAAGCAGTCACTGCCCTTAAGGCCAAATACAACACCAAACATACTTGTCATATGTGACTCCATAGTCAGACACACTGACATCCCGCTCACCAGACTGAGTAAGGAGAAGGTCACAGTAAGCTGCCTGTCGGGCGCTAGAATCCGCCACATAACACAAGCACTCAGGTTTCTCAACAGCAGGTACAAGTACGACTCAGTCATTGTCCACGCTGGTGTCAACGACCTGAGACGTACCTCCTTGGACTACATGAAAAGAGACATTGAGGAGCTCTCTGATTATCTAGCCCAGGCAGGTATGACCCTGACCTTGAGCAGTATCCTACCTTCACCTAGAATGATGCCACAATACAGTGATAAGATGATCAGCTTTAATAATTGGCTTAAATTCTGGTGTCATTCAAAGGGGATCCAATGTCTGTCTGCCTGGGATGACATGCTGGACAAGCCACTCTGCTTCGCAAGGGACGGCTTGCACCTGTCACCCCTAGGCTTCCGGATATTGGCAAAGGCTCTTGCCACCCCATAGTGCCTTTTTTAGGCAAGGCTCAAATTCTAAACCTACCACCCTAGAACACAAAAAGTAAAAAAACTAAGGGTAATGCTGCTCAATGCCAGAAGTCTCAATCTCAAGATGCACGCACTCGAGGCCCTTCTCAGTATGGAGAACATCGATGTCTGTGCTGTGACAGAAACCTGGTTCAAGGCTCCTGAGAGCACCCCAGCACTAGCAGGTTTCACCTCATATCATGCGTTCCGCCCCAAAATCCGGACAACACCAAGAAAGGAGGGTGTCCATATTCATAAAGGACACCCACACCTCAAGGTTGGTGGCAACGCACGATGCATCGGAGACCATCCAGGTGCAATTAACCATAGGCAAGACTGCTCTGCAATTTGTAGCATGTTACAGGCCATCCTCTCAAACTCAGGAACCTCACATGGCCTTCCTGAAAACAATGGAGGGGATAAATGTATCTCCAAACACCATCATACTAGGTGACTTCAACTACCCTAATATAGACTGGGAACACTACTCAAGCCCAAACACTCTAGCCCAAAGGTTCCTGGAGTTCATAAACTCAAATGCCATGGAACAACTAGTCACCATCCCCACAAGAGGAGAAAACATACTTGATCTCATCATCACGAACATGGGATCACAATGTTCAACACTGGAAGTATACCCCTCACTGGTGAGATCAGATCATAAACTAATCTCGCTGGAGGTCCTCATGCCGCCCCACCTGAAATAAAAAGACCACAGTGAAAAACTTCTCAAAAGCCGACTTCACACTTCTAAAAACTAGTGTGGTCTCCTTTATGGCCCCTGAGCCAGTGGTAAACATTACTCAAACCGCTGAATCACTTACAAATGCCTTCTACCAGCACCTACAGGACTGCATGGATCAGGCAATCCCAAACAAAACTAAGACTCTTTGTACCAAAGGCAAGCGTCCAGTCTGGTGGACCCCAGCCATAAACAAGCTCTACAACAAAAGGAGGAAGCTACTACAAGATAGAGCAAAATCCTTGAAAGGTAAGACACCTTTGATCATTATAAGTAAAAAACTAAGAGCTCTCATAAAATCATCCAAGGCAAATTTTGAGAGAAAAATCGCCAAGGACTCAAAAGACAATCATAAGGCCTTCTTTAGCTATGTTAGAAACCTAGGAGGAAACTCCCAGATATGCTCAGAATTAGTTCAAAATGATGTGAAGATTACTGAACCTACACACATTGCCAACATACTGGCTGACAGGTTCAGTGCAAATTTCTCCCCCCCCCCAAAAGGAGAGATATCTATACCAGAGGATTGTAGCCCCCCAAACATCTCCAACGCCCAAGTGAGAACTGCTCTCTCCAAAGCAAAAAACACAGCATCCATGGGACCGGATGGTGTCCCCGGCTGTGTGCTCCACGAACTCAATGAGGAATTAAACCCGCAGTTAGGACAGCTGTTTAATATTAGCCTCACCTCAGGATACGTACCCAAGGAGTGGCGCACGGCGACTGTGGTCCCACTTCACAAGGGCGGTGCCTCCACCGACCCTGGAAATTACCGTCCCATTAGCTTGACAAGCCTTATCTGCAAAGCCATGGAGAGGATTATAATGGAACTCATAAATAAAGACATAGGGAACTTGCAGTCTTTGGATCCAACCCAGTTTGGCTTTGTCAAGGCAGATCATGCCTTTTAAACTTGGTTGACTTTTTCGAGACAGTCACCAAGGCCATTGATGAGGGGAAGGCAGTCCATACAGCCTACCTTGACCTGGCAAAGGCCTTCGACACAATACCCCACTCAGGTATCATCGAAAAACTCATCAGCTTGAATGTAAATCCATACATCACAAGATGGGTTGCAAACTGGCTAAGTGACAGAACCCACAGGGTCAGAGTTGCTGGAGCCATGTCAGACTCAAAGCCTGTCACAAGTGGTGTCCCACAGGGCTCAGTCCTGGGTCCACTCTTGTTCGGCATCTACTTTTCTGAAGTACAAGCAAACACAGGAGGGTTATGGCTGACAAAGTTTGCAGATGACTGCAAACTGGGCGCCATAGTCGAAAACACATCTGACACAGATATCCTTCAGAAGGGCCTCACAGAAACTGATAACTGGTGCCAGAGCCATGGCCTAAAGTTAAATGCCAAGAAATGCATAGTCATACCCTTCGGGAAAAACAAGGTTACCCCTAGCTACCATATAGGTTGCAATCCACTGAGCACAGAAGAAGTCATCAGGGATCTGGGGACCCAGGTTGACAGTAGCCTTTTGTTTAACACTCATGTTGCTAAAGTAGTTAGGAAAACCTTCTACATTGCCCACCTGATCATGAAGGGATTCACATCTAGATCAAGGGAGGTCATCGTCCCCCTGTACTCATCACTCATTAGACCTATGATTGAGTACAATGCCCCATTCGGAATGTATCTGACCCGACACCTGCAGCAGCTGGAAAGGCCCCAAAAGTTCCTCACCAAAAGGATAAAGGGTCTCAAAAATATGTCTTATGCTGCCCGACTGAAAGAACTCCAGCTCTATTCAGTCTCATACCGCTTGCTCAGAGGTGACCTGTGCTTGACATATAAGGCCATGTCAAACCCTGATTTGATGAATATGCTTCACGTCTAAAGATCTAGATCCCTCAGAACCACAAGGCGGGAGACTTAAACCTTGACACGGTTATTAATAGAACGTGCTGGAGGGACAGATTCATCACCCAGAGACTCCCTATGCTGTGGAACAAAATCCCGGTACATGTGAGGCAGAGCACCTCGCTGGCCTTGTTCAAGAGGAATCTTGACCAATGGATGGGGGATCGCAGATATACCCCAGGGATTACTTCAGTGTCACTGCTTGACAGAGGCACAGCAAAATAATAGGCATAGTTTTATTCAAACTAAAGGGGTGGCGAAAGCCAAATAACTATGGGCTAGGCTTATAAATGCCCTTGGGCAGATAGCCTAGTATGAACCTATGAACCTAAGTAATATTGGCTGTTCCAAAGCAATACACTATCCTGCCCATCCAGCCAGCTGCAGTCCTTGACTGAGTGGGGTAACTCAGTCTCCCTCTGTTGTGAGGTATTTTGTCTTACACAGGCATACACATTAACAACTATTATACATATGTCGATCTGAACACTGGAGTACAGCAACAGTGGTCCCACTCCACAAAGGGGGTACCTCTACAGACCCTGGGAACTACCGCCCCATAAGCTTAACCAGCCTGGTCTGCAAAGCTATGGAAAGAATCATTATGGAACTCATAAACAGAGACATTGGGGACCTACAGACACTTGATCCCACCCAGTTCGGCTTTGTAAAGGGCAGATCCTGCCTTTTGAACCTGGTTGACTTTTTCGAAACAGTCACTAGAGCCATTGATGAGGGCAAAGCAGTCCATACAGCCTACCTGGACTTGGCTAAGGCCTTCGACACAATACCCCACTCAAGCGTCATAGATAAGCTCAACAGCTTAAATCTAAACCCTTATGTCACTAGATGGGTTGCAAACTGGCTAAAGGACAGAACCCATAAAGTTAAAATCGCTGGAGCAATGTCAGACTCAAAGCCAGTCACAAGTGGTGTCCCACAGGGATCTGTCCTGGGACCCCTCTTGTTCGGCATTTATTTCTCAGATGTTAAAGCAAACATGGGAGGGTTGTGGATGACAAAGTTCGCAGATGACTGCAAACTAGGCACCATAGTCGATACACCAGCGGACACATACATCCTACAAAAAGGCCTCACAGAAACGGACAACTGGTGCTGGAGTCATGGCCTTAAACTAAATGCCAAAAAATGTATAGTCATCCCCTTTGGGAAAAACAAAGTACCCACAAATTATCACATAGACAGCAACCCACTGAGTACGGAAAAAGTAATCAGAGACCTCGGGACCCAAGTAGACAGCGACCTCTCTTTTGACACCCACGTTGCCAAAGTGGTTAGAAAGACATTCTACCTTGCACACCTTATCATGAAGGGATTCACATCCAGATCCAAGGATGTCATTGTACCCCTGTACTCCTCCCTCATCAGACCCATGATTGAGTACAATGCCCCATTTGGTATGTACCTCACCCGGCATTTGCAACAGCTGGAGAGACCACAAAAGTACCTCACCAAGAGGATCAAGGGTCTCCAACATATGTCTTATTCTGCCAGACTAAAGAAACTCCAGCTCTATTCAGTAGCATACAGCCTGCTCAGAGGTGATCTGTGCCTGACGTACAAGGCCATGTCCAATCAGGAACTGATGGACATGCTCCACCTCAAAAAATCCAAATCCATCAGAACCACGAGAGCTAAAGACTTAAACCTTGGCACAGGTATGAATAGGACATGCTGGAGGGATAGATTCATAACCCAGAGGCATCCCATGCTCTGGAACAAGATCCCAGTTCATGTTAGGCAGAGCCCCTCACTAACTCTCTTCAAGAGAAATCTTGATGAGTGGATGGGAGATCGTAAGTTTACTCCAGGGGTCACATCTGTGTCACTACTAGACAGGGGCACAGTAAACTAATTCTACTATATAAGGGGACCTTCACTGTGTCACTACTAGACAGAGGCACAGTATTCTAAGTCTATTCTGTGCATTTTTGTACCATTTCATGGGGTGGCGAAAGCCACATCACTGTGGCTAGGCTTACAAATGCCCCAGGGCAGATAGCCTAGTACTAAACTATGAAACTATGATTGGAGAATGTACATTTTCCTAGTAGTTAATGTACAGATAATGACTGCTGAAAAACAAGTCCACTGCTTCATGGCAGCATATTAAGCTGCCATGGAGTTCAGACTGAAAGAAGGCTATCGGTCACCATTATTTTACTCGCACTAAGCATTGCTTCTGCTTTTTAATGAGTGTAAAATTAAAACAAAAAAATTAAAGTATGTGTATGCATGTATGAAAGTGAGAGTGAGAATGATCACATTTTACATTTGCTATGTATTGCTTTTTCTGTTTACGTTTATTTTCATTTTACACTCGGTATAATTAAAAAATAGAAATGTTTGTGTGTGTGTATTTATTTTTCTGTGTGTGAGTGCATGGGTACTTGCATGCATGAAAGTGAATGTGTGTGCATGCATGCATGCGAGAAAGAGAGAGACGTCAATCGAGCAGTGGATGCAAGTTATTTAAAATGAAGAGGTATGCATTCCTCTCATCCTCTTAGCTCAATAAATGCAGATAAAGCCTAAAATAATGTGGGGCAAAGGCTCAAAGGGACATATTTTAAATATTGCTATAATACAGTTAGAAAGTTGTTGTAATAACAGGATTTATCTTAAATGCATTTTTCTGAAGGATACTAAAGTCTGAAAATCTAATGTAATTAATTATATAGTTACTTCAACTCTAATGATTTGCAAGCAACTCCAAATTTTATGAGGAAGACACCAAAAAAAATAAAAGAGGCAGAAAATATGGACATTCTGTGAAAATTTGTACAGCTGAGAATTATGAGTATGAAACTTGTAATGGCTGGCATTATTAACTTAGTGCAATCTTGTGTTTTTAAAGGTACTTGTGTTTGAGCGTGTGTGTGTGTGTCTCAGAAAGAGAGAGTGTATGTAGATATTAAATACTTAACCAAACTTATATTTTGGATGTAAAGTACTTGCCTTAACAACAGTTAATATACTACAGCAAGTTTGAAACATTAGGTGGAGGAACTATTTTACATCAAAAATCTTAATATCTATAATAATTAAAAAAAAAAAAAACATGAAAATACAAAACAGTTTAACAGATAGCCCATTCTCTAAGCATAATAATGTCCATCCCTTTCCTCTGCCTTTAAAATGCACCTACCCAACAGAGTACTAAGATCTAACAACCAAAATCTAATAGAATTGCATAAACCTACTCGCCCCCCAGGTAAAAATCTCCTATCCTATGGCCTAGCACATCTCTGGAACTCCCTACCCCCATCCATTCGTATCATCTCTAACCACTTCACTTTCAAAAAATCTCTTCATTCTCACCTAGTATCCCAGTGGGAATGCTCCTGTTCTCATCCATCATAATATAAACAGGCAAACTCTTTTTTTCCCTCCCTTCTGCTAACTTCCTCTACTGCCTCTCCTAACTCATACTCTCTCTACTTGTTCTAACTAAACTTTTTATAAACTGTATTGTGTCATACTGTCAAGCCTAGTCAAGATTTAGGACCTCTCAGTACTTATATAGAAATGTTTTCGTTACCAGTATTATATCTTCTGAAACTTTCATCACCTGTCTGTACTACTTGAAACATTATGCTTTAAGCTGTATCACTTGAAAATATTTTAATATAACCTAAAACCTACTTGTAACCTTGTTTCTCAAGCCATACTACTTGAAATGTCTTGCTCTAATTTGTTCACTTGTAAACATTGTAATCTAATGTAAAACCTATTGTAACATTCTTACTGGAGTTTTTCTCCCCAGGACTCCATTGAAAATGGGTTCATCTTGGCCCAATAGACTATCCTGTTAAACCAACTGCAAATAAATAATAAATAAATAAATAAATAAATAATAATATCCAGTAACATCTGTACAGGGGTGTAGAGGCTCTTCACTTGCAGTGTCAGGCCTCAGAACACCCCTTGGTGGGTGTTATTTCCACAATAACATATACCCTGTTGGGCATTATTGCTTGCATAGAGGCTGAATTAAATCCCAGAGAGCAGCTGTTGGCTTGTATGGTGTGCATCACAGAAAGTGGAGTAGAGTGCATTAGCAAAGGCCGTAGAGCTGTGACAGTGCATCAGTAAGCACATACTGTATTGCCTTGGTCACCAGCACTCGGTGATTGGAAGCTGCAGTGTGCTGAAACTGGGATACCCATAGGTGAAGCATATAAACAGATGACATTATTGTCTACAAAAAAAGATTAACCTAAATGTTCAAAACATTCACCTTTTTTCAGTAAATTTCCTTTATCTGTAGACCTAAGTAAGGAAAATAAACCTGTCATATAACAGAAAATAACTTGGTCAGCAGGTGATTATGTGAAGTGTATATCTGTTATAACCAACTGCTGCATAGAACCTATGCATTCAGTGCTGGTGTAAGTTACTTTAAGCAGCTTGCACTTACAATAGTTATTTTGTTCATTTAGTTGCATTGCTCCCACTCCATGCTTGCTTTTTAATATTCATTCAAATGACATAGTTTGGCTGTGACTTGTAGTGGAAGGCATAACTGATGAGCAGGCATGGGGGCAAGGTTTGCTACCATACAGACTGTGGATGTGCTTAAAGTAAGCTTCACCTCAGTTTCAACTCATAAAGTATGTTAGATATTAAAGCAAATCATAACATTACATCAAATATTAAAATAAACCAGTGTGCATTATGGATCTCCATGGGGAAAGGTTTTCACAGATGTACAAATGCTCCCGCTGCAGTGGTGCTGTGGTAGCATTGTCACCTCACAGTACGACGTTGTCCTGTTCAATTCTCAGCTAGAGCATCTTCTGTGTGGAGACATGCATGAATGGGCGTACCTTCATTGAAGGTTGTGCATCAAAGCTGGCAACTCGACACATAAAAATCTATTGCCAATCATTAGCGGACCGGAGTTATGCTGTGGCGACCCCTAACCGGGAAAAAGCCGAAAGACACAACAACAAATGCTCCAGTTGCAATTAGTTGTCTCCCAGCTATGACAGTGCTTATGTTGTCTAAGTGTTCCTGGCAAAATACTTTGCTGTTTCTTAAGTCCACATTTCTGTTTGGTTCAGCTACTTTTACATGAATGACATAGTACAGTATTTTTCACTTAGTAGACATTTGCATTTCTCATTTCCTATGATGATAAGAGTTACAAGGCAACTGAGCTGTAAAGGTGTTTCCATCTTACCAGTAGCCACCCATAGGCCTTATCTCCCTTTTCAAGGAGTCATGTCAGGGGTGAGTTTATGAATCCCCTCTTTTTAAAGGCAGACAGTGTGTCACACTGCTTAACTTGGAAAGAAAGTTTGCTTCAGAGAAGGGGGTAGGTATTGTGTCAAATCAATCCTTTCCCTTTGTCTTATGTATTTGCTAGAATAGATTTATATCTCTGACTTTGATGATAACTGGATTGTTAAATTTATGAACATATACCAGTTCTTGGACTACTGGAGCCCCAGCAGCCATGTAAGCAAGGCAAAGTCTCACACAAGGCATCTATATGAAACTGAGTATAGTCTTCTTTGGTAGTTCAGGTCTTTTAAGCCCAGGATCTTTTTAGTTACAAATCTCTGGAGTTTTTCCATTTACTTATTATGCCTAGTAAGATGCATTCCAAAGGGGGGAGTGTGTTATACTTTATGATGGGTCTAATCAGTGTATTAGTTTATGGAGGTGAGGACTTATTTTGATTTGAAGAAATGCCTTTTGTTATGAGCTGTGCAAAGTAAAAGGATTTCCTAACCACCACTGTAACATGATTGTCAGACATGATGGAGCTATCCATCCAAGTACCTAGGTCTCTCACTACGTTTTCATTATGAAGTGGTGTGTTACATGTGCTGTAAACAAGAGTTAGGGTGTGCTTGGTAAATGCTGCAGTGTTGCACTTTTTGGCAATGTGTTTGAGTGCATGTTTTGTACACCAGCTATTAGCAATTGTAAACTCCTGTTGGAGTGCCTGTATGTCATAGGGGGACTTCATAACTCCAAGCTTGCAATCATTTGCAAACCTTGTTAAGCAGAGATCCTCATTTGATAAGTGGAGATCTGAAATGTAGACATCATAGAGCAGACATCCCAGCACAGATTCCTGAAGAAGCCCATTGGTCACCTTCATGCTATCAGAGGATGCACCATCCAGTCTAACAATGCCAGTCTTCTTCCTAAGCTAGTTGACTATCCACCTAACCACATATGTCTCTGTTTGGAACTCCTTCAGCTTGTTTATTTTGTGTGGATGCTTGTGCATGGTATGATATCAAATGCCTTGGCAAGCATAAAGTCAACTGTGCGGTCAGCTTGTCCATAGTCACCGACCTGAGTAGCCTTCTCAAAGAATTTCACAAGATGAATTAGGCAGGATCTACTGTTGACAAAGCAAAATGCTGGGGATCATACCTGATCACTTTTAGACATTATAGTTAATTAGGTCAGTTATACATTCCATGGCTCTGCAGAAAATAATTGTTAGGCTGATAGGTCTGTAATTCCCTGGCCAGTGGTGGGGCAACCCTTGTGGAGTGGCATCACAACAGGTGTGTGCCACACCTATGGAACAAAGTCAGTTGCAAGGCTCACAATAAAATTGAGGAGTGGGTCCACCAGTGCTCGTTTAGTGCTATTAGGCAATTGCAGATGTCAGGCCCCACAGATATGAGGTATTCTTTGATCTGATGTTGTCTCTTCTACCAGATCATCAGATCCAAGAACTCTCGAGCTCCTTCCTTTACTCATAATGCCCTCTAACCTAACATACCTCAGATGTTGTTTGCCACCATTCAGCTTTGGATGTGGATCCTACTGCTGTTGAGTTTTGGAATTACATGTAGCCTGCTTTTTCATAAGTTTTGGCTCAGATTTCTTCAGTTATATTTTCTAATTCTCTTATCTCCCACCCATAATCTTTTTAGCTAACTTCTGATCTCTTTTAGCTGCCTTTTCTGGTACTTATTTAAGTACCATCACTGGTACTCTTTCCCTTTCCCCATTCTCATTTGAGTACTTCTGTCTACCATTGTTGGTAGTTTCTTTCAATTTTTTTTTGCATCTTTCTTTAGTATTTCAGGTGTTTGTGTACCAACCTGAAATATTTGTGTTTATTATACAACATGGCTGACAAGCCAACAGGGTTTAAAAAATAAGTTACCTGTGGGTATAAGCTTCCCAACTCAGATGCCCACAGGGCATGCGTGTATTGTTTAAATCCTGCTCACCTGGATGTGGATTGTTTAGTCTGCTCTGGATTTAACTCCAGAGCCTTAATTGATTGGAGGAATAAATTAGTCTTGAGAGGCCTTCTTCCTCTACTTCTTCAATTGCTGGGTCTCAACCCCTACCAAAAAAATCTGAAAAGAGTAAGTCAGATTTGGCTACCAGGAAAAAGGAGTCCCATAAAAGGTCTCCTGACCATTCTTCCTCATCAGCTCCTTCATCGGAGCCTCCTCCTAAAATGCATAAGAAATCAGATCTGTCTGTTTCGGATATGACTATTTCAAAACTCAGATCTCCTCTGATCTGTAACCCCCTTCTCACATTTGATCCAGTTTCTTTTCAGCTCCTTCTTCTTCTTTCCAGGAGAGATCTCCATGTAGACACTCCAGACTTCCATCCACCACATCATCTCTTAGATTTTTCAGAGCCATTGTGGATAGGATGATGAGGAAGTTCTTCAGAGTGCAGATCCAGATGGAGGTACTCCCAGCTCCGACTCCCACTGGATCTGTGAGTTATCTGTTGTCCAGTTCCCCCTTGGTATCTACTTCTCCAGTCTGACCTGCTGTTTTGGAGCCCTTGGATCCGAGATCTGTGGGGGGTGTCTTCACTGGATCATTAGATGGGCTGATCTTAGACTCTGACGGTTTCCCTGAGCTGACCAGCTCTGAGCTTTTTGGAGTTGGAAGACCCTAGGAGCTGAAGCATCAGTGCCAGGGTGGGGGGGTTGGAATCAACTCAGAAGCTTTTGGAGACATCTCTTCCCTTCAGGGCTTTGACACTGGACAGCTCAGATCTGACTCCCTCCTCAGGTTGAGTACTTATGAGGTTGCAGGAACTGATGGTTTGACAAATTCCAGATCCTTTGCCATCAACTTCTTTGTCCCTGAGGCATTCTACCTTTGAGGCTGTGGAGAGGAATTTCTCTTTGTCTAGAGAAGGGACATCCCTGCCCACCTCAGATAAGACAACCTTACCTCATCTGGTTCTCTACTCTATGCCTCATCCATCTATTCCACTGGGACAGCCAGCCAGCCTGCCAGGACATCATCATCTCTTCTGATACTTCTCCAGAACACCTCACTGAGGAAGTCCCTTAGAAGAGAACGTGTAAGATTAGACACGTATATTGCCCTAGGAATCTCTCATGGAAGACATGATTTTGATGAGGGGGAGGGGTCCCCCTGATCTCCACCTGAAGGTGTCTCCGTTAGAGACATTCTGGAGCTCCTAAAATAATAAGGTGGTTGGTCCCCCTGACACTCCCACCCAGGATGAATCAGTGTTCCTGGAGGCTTTTGGTCTGGCCCGTCTACTTTTTGGGTGACCCCACCCATCCAATGAGCTAATAGATCTGGTTTCTCACTGGGCATAGAAGGACCTGGATACTGTAGAGTGGATTCTAAAAGGACCAGACAAGAGTTTAGCCCCCCCCCCAAAGCCAGGCACACTGGTGCAAGGGAGTCCCAGTCGATGCCATGGTTGTAGCTGTAGCCACTAGAAGAGAACTAGTAGAACAGAGTTCCTCTGTCCATCCCCATAACAAAGAGTCCAGGGCTTTGGACTAATTTGGAAAGCCACTGTACACTTCAGCTACCTTTGCTTTTAGGTTGCTAAATTATGTGGCACATTTTATAAGTTTACAAAGAGATCTGACCAAAGAGCTTGTTAAATCTCTTTCAAGGGCCTTGTCTGCTGAGGATAAAAATAGAATCACCTTGCAACTGGCTACCCTCCAGTCTATTTCAAATGTATCCATGAAGTTGATCTCTCATGCAGCAAAAGGCACTTGACAGGTGCCAGGTTCAAGCATAGTCATCAGGAGACATGCCTAGATGCCACTATGTTATGTTGTGGAGCCCTTTATGTCTTGATTCATCAGTGTGCCTTTTGATGAATCTTCCATGTTCAGCCCCAAGTTAAAGGGCACACTCTCTGATGTGAACAAAAAGGAAAGACCCTGTCACTCATGGGGTGTGCATTTTTCAAGCCCTCAGAGACCTTTCTCAAGGAATCAGCAAGGAGGTAGAAAATGTGGTTTAGGACATCCCAGAGTCCTTTTAAAAAGTTTCCCCAGAGGTAGAGGAGGAACCCAAATGGAAAACTTCACCCTGGCAACAGAGCCGGCCCACAGAGCCAGGGCTTTGGACATTCCTTCTCAGCTAAGTCTTATAAACACTCCTGAATGGAGGTCTGGCTGTTCCCCACCAGAGAGGCTGGCTCTCAATAAAAAAAAAGAATCTGATGTTGTTAATCTTTGTTCATTCCTTACTGATGCATTATTGGTTCCAACCTTGTGGAAATGAGCCGGCTAAATATCAAGCTTGCCTCAGCCAAAAACTCTCAAGCCAAGGTCCTACCCAGAATGCTCTGCTCTCTGTTACCTCAGATCTCATTTGCTGTGTTAAGCCACTCTCTTCAGCTAAGTGTCTAATTTTTTTGAAAGTTTTCTACATTGTTCTTATTTTAAAGTTTTTCAAACATGTTCTAATAATATTTTCCTACCCTATCGTATACTTAAGACTCTCTCCCTTTAGTCTATTTGCCTTTAATACCTTTTTCTTACCTCTGAGGTAATTCTTCATTACCATTATTGGTAACCCTTCCTTCTCTCTTCTTACCCTTTGGGTAGCCATTCCTCTTCCTTTTGGTACTGTTCTGCTCCACATCATTATGTCAGATAAGAAAAGTAGTGTTGGTTTTAAGCAGTGTAAGGATTGCGGCCGTAAGTTACCAATTTCCGATGGCCATGACTTATGTGTCTACTGTATGAATGTCTCCCACCTTACTGTGGATCCCCCATGTGGGATTTGTAGAATTTTTTTGACCCGGACTCTTAATGAGAGAAAGAATAAATTAATATTGAAAGGTCTTCTCAAGTCTCCTTTCTGTGAGGCTATTTCTGGGTCGGAGGGTCACCCCCTCCTGTTAAACCCCATATTCTTCTCCCTCTGGAGATCGTAGGAAGTCGACTCATAAGAAAGTGAAATGAATTACTACTTCGGCGCTGCCACCTGTGAACCTGTTGGGTCCAGCCTCGGCACCACCCCAAATTATTCTAGCTCTAGCCATGTCTTCCATATTGACACCGGCACCGGAGTTCCCGGTGCAGACAACTATGGCTCCAACAGTTCAGTCGCAGCCCTTACCAGCACCGTCCATACAGGTACAGTCCCCTTCGGCACCGTTGGTACAATCTCCTTCAGCTCTGAGTATGACGTTACTGTCCTACACGGTGCAGACATTTTCAGCACCAACATATTCTTCGGTGCAGCCCTTCTCATCACCATCCTTGTTACCAGTACAGACACTTTCCTCTACGGCAGTGTACCCATCAGGGCAGACTTTTGCCTTTACATTGCAGACACCTTCAACTGCTATGGCACTGACGTCGATGCAGACTTACTTCCACACCGTTTTCTTTGGTGCAGATGTCCTCAGTTCTGGGCACCTCTCAAATTAGAAAGGACCAAGTATTCTCCTCCTTTGGATTCATTCGCTGGTAGTCAATATAGTCCCTTTCTAGAAAGGCTAGAATCGCCATCAGGTCTCTCTGTGAGGTCAACCAGGAGCCTCTCTGAGCAAGATGTGTTGCAGCTTGTTGACCAGTTGCTTGTGGCCAGATGTCTCTCTCAGCCATCGAAGTCCACGTTCCCTCCTTCAGGTGAATGTATATATCCTCAAACTCCAGCGTACACTCCTCCTTCGACTTCCACCCAAGTATCGAAGCCTGTTACTCTGACAGAAACTTCCCTTCCTCCAACTCCAATAGTGGATCTCACTTTGGAACTAGAGTCATTCTTGTGTCCCTCTGTGCACTGGGCATCAGGCTGTTCTTAGGCCAGTGGCTGTGCTGTGGGGGAGGACATTCCTGGTTCCACGCTGATTTTTTTCTATGGCACCCTCCAGGAATCCTCCCTCTCTCACAGTTCACAGTCCTCTTGAGACTCCTGGTCTGGAGGGTCGGCTCATCGGGATGGGGTGTGACCCCAGTTCTGAGGTTGTCATGCTCAGTTCCAGGCTCCCATCCATCCTTGGGCAGGCCGGCCTTCCAGGCTGTGGAGAGGGCGCTTGCCTCCACTAGCAAACCCCACAAGTCAGAGTCCCCCCCCCATGCCGCAACTGTCACAAGCCACAAACACTGGGCACAAGGGCCCCCTCAGGAGACCCCCTCTTTGCAGTCTTCCCCAGAACCTTCCACTGAGGAAGTTCCCCACAAAGCATCATGCAAGAGGAAGCACATGGACTCTGCTGAGGAGTTGTTGACTGAAGATATGGATTTTGATGACAGAGAAGGGTCCCCACAGTCACCCTCTGATGAGGTGTCCTTTGGTGACATCCTCAAGATCCTTAGAGGGGTGACTGAAAGTCCTCTAATCCTTCCTGTGAGGAATCCATATTCCTGTAGGCCATTCATGCCTGGCCTCCTACCTCCTGGGTTACCCCACTGACCAATGAGCTCATCCAGCTCATTGTCCAGCATGCATGGAAGGCCCCTGACACCCTGGAAGCGATACCAAGGAGACTGGATAAAATATTATCACCCCCACCTGACCACCCACATTGGTCACAAGGTCTTCCAGTAGATGCTATGGTGGTGGCAGTTGCAACTAAGAAGGATTTGGCAGAAGAGAGCCAAACTGACCATCTGCCCAACAAGGAGTCCCGGGTGATAGACACACTAGGGAAGCACGTATTTGCTTCATCGACCTTCGCCGTAAGGTCTTTGAACTATTTGGCACACTTTACCAGGCTTCAGAGGGATCTTATCAACCAGCTCTCTGAAACCTTGGCAGGAGCTGTTTCTGATGAGGTCTGTGACAATGTGGCTTCTCAGATAGCCACCATAGAGTCCATTTCTAATTCTTCCATGCGTCTTATTTCTCACCCAACGGAAGGAGCAACTAGAGTGGCAGGTGCGGGTATAGTCACCAGACGACATGCCTGGATGCACCTTTGCGGACTCCTTTAAGGCATCCTTCATGAATGCCCACATTGGGGCTGCTTCTTTGTTTGGCCCTAAAGTGAAAGATACGCTGGCAAGGTGTGAACAAGATGGCAAGACCCTATATGCCATTGGTGTCAGACACTTCACTCCTCAATGATTCTACTCCAGAAATCAGAGGAGTGGGAAGATGTGGCACAGGAAATCACATGACTCTTTCCATGATGCACAGACCGAGTTCTCCCCTAGAGGCAGAGGGGTGAACTCCAATGGAAGATGCCTCTTTCGGGGCAGAGGAGGTCCGCAAAACCGGGGTTTCAGAGATTCATTCTCTGACCAACCCTATCAATGCTCCTGAAGTGTTGCCCAACTACTCACCTCTGGAAGTGGTTGGGGGTCATTTTTCCTTGTAACCTGCTGCCTGGCAAAATATAACCACAGACTCTTGGGTACAACAGATAATATGTAGAGGTTATCGCATCCCCTTCCTTCTTTTTCCAGTCTCATGCAGATTAGTACCCGACGTTCCACCCAGTCAAAGGGAAGCAGCAGCACATGAGACGTTCCACCCAGTCAAAGGGAAGCAGCAGCACATGAAATCAAAAAGCTGCTACAAAAGAGAGTCATCCAGATGATACCCCCAGACCAGATAGGATCCGTTTTTTACTCAAGATTCTTTTTAGTGTCAAAAAAGACAGGAGACTCAGCACACTGAACAAATTTGTAAAAACAGAGAAATTCCGGATGGTTATGGTTCAGTCTATCCTTCCTCTCCTGGAAGAAGATGATTGGATGTGCTCTGTAGATCTTCAAGATGTGTATTACCACATAAAAATGGACAAATGCTCAAGAAGATACCTCTGCTTTCACATAGGAGCCAGTCACTACCAATTTCGAGCTCTGCCCTTCGGTCTCTCTGCAGCCCCCAGAGTGTTCACCAAATGCATGGTAGTGCTTATTGCTCACTTGCGACTTCAAGGATTCTAGGCATTTCCATATCTAGACAACTGGCTCCTCACTGCCCCCACCAAGCATCTACTAAAAGAAAACCTGCACTACACTCTCCTGACAGCACAAAGCCTGGGAATCACTGTCAACTGGGAGAAGTCCAACACGACTCCAGCTCAGTTTCTGGAATTCATAGGGGTTCTGTTAGACATGAGAAATTGCACAGCATCTCTCCCAGACTACAGGCTTCAAAGAATAAGGCAACAGGTTCAGCTGCTGCTCTGTTACCACATATCTCCCGCTCGATCTATACTCCAACTGTTGGGGTCAATGGCAGCCTCGATCACCATTGTTTCTCTAGCCAGATTCCACATGAGGCTTCTTCAGTGGTTACTTCTCACTCACTGGTACCCTCTACAACATCCTTTGTCTTTTCAGATAAGTGTAACTCAGAGATGCAAGCAAGATTTACTCTGGTAGACATCTCAAAATCCCCAACAATGGTCTCGGCCTTTCAGCCCCCATTAACTGAAAGCCACAATGACCACGGATGCCTCCCTGATGGGGTTGGGTGGCTATGTCAGGGAAACTCGGTCCAAGGCACCTGGTCGGAGACTGAGGCCCTTTTGCATATCAATGTCCTGGAACTGAGGATGGTGCTACTAATGTTGCAAGCATTTCATTACATCCTTCCATCAGGGACTATTGCGATCCAGTCAGACAACATGTCAGTGGTCTGGTACATCAACAATCAAAGGGGCACCAGATCTTGCCCATTATGCTGAGAGGCCTTGAGAATATGGCAATGGGCGATAGCTTCCATCCGCTTTCTAACTGCAATGCACATTCCCAGGAGCTCCAACGTGATAGCAGACAAATTGAGCAGGTGCATTCTGCAGCCTCACAAGTGGTCACTCAATCCTATGATAGCGGCAAGAATCTTCAACTGCTGGGGCCAGCCTTGCTGTGACCTATTTGCCTCCCCAACCAACTACAAGTGCAGCAACTATTTTGCCTTGATTCCCCCCTCGGGGACAGTCACCGAGAGACACTCTAGTCCACGGTTGGCCCTCAGGTCTACTTTATGCTTATTCTCCTCTTCCCCTCATCTCCCAATTTCTGAAGAAAGCACGACAGTTGAAGAGCAAAGTGATCCTCATTGCTCCATATTGGCCTCAACAAGTCTGGTCCCCTTCCTCTGGCCTCACCTGCTAGATCAACCGTGGATCCTCAATCCATCCCCAACGTTGAGCTCCCATCCGCAGAGTCTGACTCACCCCAATCTAACAACCCTGAAACTGACAGCTTGGTTTCTCCACTTCCAGTGATTGCCAGGCAAGAAAACCTCTCGTCCCCTGTGCGCAATATTCTTATTGCATCTCATAAATCGTCTACCAGACTAATCTATCCTAATAAATGGAAAAGGTTCTCTGTTTGGGTAGCGAATAAACAATTAGACCCCTTGTCAGACCCAATTTCAGTGGTTTTGGATTACTTATTACATCTTTTCACTCTGGTGTGTCTGCCTCTACTACTGATGTGCATTTAGCTGCCATCTCAAATTTCCACATTGGTTTTCGGGATTCTTCACTTATGTCACATAGACTCCGTAAAACTTTCTTGAAGGGGGTTATCCACCTAAAACCTCCCTTTAGACAACCGGTACAACCTTGGGATTTGGCATTGGTTCTGCAAGCTCTAACAGCTCCCCCTTTTGAACCTGCATCTTCATGTGATGTGAAATATCTCTCTTGGAATACTTTGTTTCTGATTGCAATCACATCAGCCAGACGCCTGTCAGAACTTCAAGCCTTATGCATTAAACCTCCCTATCTTATCTTCCATAAGGATAGGGTATCACTGAGAACTAATTCTTCCTTTTTACCAAAAGTGGTGTCAGAATGGTCTATCAACCAATCTATTGAGCTCCCAGTATTCTTTCCTAACCACTCTAACAAGGGGGAGTATTGCCTGCACTCCTTGGATGTTCATATACAATTAAGTTTTAATTTGGACAGAACAAAATCTACTCGTAAATCAGTTTCTGGCCTTTTCTGGACCTAGACGAGGTCATCCTGTCTCAAAAGTTACATTAGAATCAGGGTTGAGAAATTGTATTACCTTTATCTACAACAAAAACAATGCCACTTTGCCTCACAGAGTGAAAGCACATTCTACATCACAGTAAACTAAACCTTAAAAAGGGCACAGTATACTCAAATCAAGGGGTGGCGTAAGCCATACAGAATCGGGCTAGGCTTATAATTGCCCCAGGGCAGATAGCCTAGTATGAACCTATGAACCTACAAGATCTATGGCAACTTCAGCAGCTTTGCATGCTAAGGCTTTCCTCAATGATATTTGCTCAGCTGCAACTTGGGCCAATCCTCATACCTTTATTCTTCTTTACAAATTGGACTTTGCCTCGAGAGGTAGTGCTTCTTTTTGCTCCACGGTGCTTAGGAATGTCCTTCCATGAGGGCCACCCTGGGATACAGGTAACTGGACACACTGTCCCATCAGTAAGGAATGAATGAAGATTAACAACATCAGATAAAGAAGTTATGTCTTACCATAATGTTCCATCTGTGTTGATCTTCATTCATTCATTACTTTCCACCCTCCATTCCCCTCTGAAGGTTCCTGGTTGATCTCATATACTCCTTTATTGTAGGTCTGTTCTGACCATAGGTAGCCTCTACTTTTATCTATCAACTTGCAAACTCGATCTGACGTAACAGGGAGCACAGCATTCTGGGAAGGACCTTGGCTCGATAGTTTTTGTTTGATGTGAGCGTGATATTTGGCCAGCTCAGTTCTGAGGATAGAACCGATAACCCATCAGTAATGAATGAAAGATCAACAACAACACAAATGGAACGTTATGGTAAGACATAACTTCTTTTTATTGGGTGCAGAGAATCATATCCAGAGGTTATGCTAGACCACTTTCCCAAACCCCTCCTACCAATGTGAAGAAAACCTCCAATGTTCCACCCACTCAGAGAAAAACAACAACTCTAGAAAAAAAGCTGCTAGAAGAGAGTCATCTAAGAGGCTCCCCCAGCCCAGAGAAGATCTGAAACTTACTCAAGATTCTTCTTGGTGCCAAAAAAGACAGGGAACTTGAGACCAATTCTGGATCTCAGCAAATTAAATCAGTTCATATAGTATTCAAAGTTTCGGACGGTCATTGGTGCAGTCCATTTTGCCTGTGCTGCAAAAGGATGATTGGATGTGCTTGATAGGTCTTTTAGGATTCATACTATCACATCAAACTGAAAAGGCACTTCAAAAGATACCTGCACTTCTGGCTGGGAGCCAGTCATTACCAGTTCAGAGCACTACCCTTTGGTCTCACCACAGCCCCATGGGTGTTCACCAAATGCATGGCAGTGGTAGCAGCTCACTTGAGACTGTTGGGATTCCAAGTGTTTCCATACCTAGATGATTGGCTTTCAACTGCCTCAACTAGGCATCGACATCTACAGGCAAGAGACTACTTGCTTGAGTTGTGTGTTCCTCTGGGAATCAGTCAATTACAACAAATCACAGCTCACCCTTAGACAGAGTCTGGAGTTCATAGTTGCTCATCTGGACACAATCAGTCAGATAGCCTCTCTTCCATCTACTCGAATACAGACACTGAGGTCCCAAGTCAAGACAGTGATTCAAAGTTCTTCTCTTCTGTCTCGATTAATCTTACAAGCCCTAGGATCCATGGCAGTGGCTATCATCCTCATTCATCTGGTCAGGTTTCACATGCAAATTCTTTAGTGGGCACTTCAGTCCAGTGATCCATTCTTCAACATCTATTAACCACTCCAGTTAAGATCACAGAAGTGAGCAAAAGATATCTTTTTTGATGGATTCATTCAAATGAGCTTTCTGAAGGCTGTCCATTTGTTTTTCCACTGCCCATGGCCATGGTTACCACTGACACCTCCCAACTGTGGTGGGGGGACACTACTAGGGAAAGACAGTTCAAGGTATGTGGTTCCCTGAAGAGGCCAAACTGCATATCAGTGTCCTGGAAATGAGAGCAGTCTTCCTAGCATTGCAAGCTTTTCAAGACATTCTCCCATCTGAGACAATTTCCATTCAGATGGACAATATGTCAGTGGTCTGGTATATCAACAGGGAGGAACCACATCTTACCCACTTTGCTAAGAAGCAGTGACAGTGTGGCAAGGGACAAATATCTTCCAGTTGCTTTCTAATAGCAATACCCACCCTGGGGAAATCCAGTGCAACTGAGGACAAATTAAGCAGGTCCGTTCTGCTGTTTCACAAGTGGTCTTGCAAAGTCAAAGTGGTGGAGGGGATTTTCTGTCGATGGGGCCACCTTTGTTGCAATCTGTTTGCCTCTCCCCTCAACAACAAATGCAGTAGGTTCTTTGCCCTGATCCCTCTGACTGGAGAGTCACCAGGAGATGCTATAGTCCATGATTGGTCCTCCTGTCTCATTTACACTTACCCACCATTACCTGTAATTCCCAAATTTCTACAGAAAACATTCCACTTGTAGAGCACAGTTATCCTCATTGCACCCCTTTGGTCTCACGTCCTGCATCTGTTCTGGATATAGGATTCCACTCCAGACCTCCTGTCACACCTGAAGGATATGACTCATCTAGACTTAGTAGGCCTCAAACTGACTGCATGATTTCTCAAATTCCATTGATTACTAGACAGCCCAGACTCTCCTCCCCAGTCCATCATATTTTGTTATCCTCTCACAATGCTTCTACTAGAAGGATTTACAAAAGTAAATTGAAAAGGTTTGTTTTCTGGGCCATTAGCAAGGACCTGGATCCTTTCAGCACCGATGCCATCTGTCCTTGAATTTCTACTTTCAGTTTTCAATGAAAGGGCTAGCTTTTCAGCTATTAAAGTTCAATTGGCTGCAGTTTCTAACTTCCATATGGGCAAAATAAAATTTACCTTAGCCTCTTCCAGACTATGTAAAGCCTTTTCTCAAGGGAGTTTTTTTTTTTTACTTTGACCCTTGTCACAAAAATGAGGGTGTCCATGTGAACAAATTAATCTTTCTTGCCTAAGGTAGCTTTTGAGTCCACTATAAAGCAGGTCAGTAATTTACCAGTTTTCATCCCTAACTTTTCAGATAAGGGATAGTTAAGGGATAGTTTGTGCTCCACCTTTTAGATGTGCATAGGCAGCTTCACTTTTATCTTCACAGAACCAAAGACTTCAGGAAAGCTAACAGTTATTTAAAAAGATGGTCAATCACCTTCAGTGTTCAGACTGTCAGGAACATGAAGACTCTGGACTTTATCCCCTTAGATAGCTTAAAAAATGCAACTTCTTCATGATGAATTGTTGGAAGATGACTGTGTGCTTGGCTTAGTGGTGCCCACTGCATCCCTCCACCTTATAATGAGCCCCCTCTTGTCCAGTAAGATTTTGCTGTCTTATCTACTATCTCTGTAGTTTTACCACCTCTCAGAATGCTACTTCCTCCATGGCTACCTCCTCAGCTGGCCAGGCAGGTCCCTCTTCACTTCCCTCTCCTGTTGCTAGTCATACTCATTCTAAAGACTCCCTGAGAGATGTATCTGCAGATTCAGTTTCTACTGACAGACAGGCAGGTGGTGTAACTTCCTGTTTAATGTATGTGAGTTTTCCCAAACTGCACAAAAAGGGAAATGTATCTCCCTTCTTCTAGGTGACATAGGTTACATCCACAACACTTTGTTAATCAATTTCCTATAATTATAGATGGGGATGGTTATTTTGGCCCTGACAAATTTAACCTGGACAAATATGTTGATGATTCCTCCTCAGATGAGGACATAGGCACTGCTGCTAACCCTTTAGCTGCACAGCTGCATCCCTGTGCCTAGTTCCCAGTCCTGCCCATGGCAGAGATTGTACAGCACCTTCTGTTATACATGTAGTACGTATTTGGCCTGCCATAGATTTCCAAACTATAGAAGATTCCCTTCAACCCATTCGTACCAATCCAGCTAAATTTGCAAGAATTCATAAAGGTCATGTTATGTTAAAGAATCCTGTGGTAGAGGAATCTGTGAGAATGCACAACATACTTTCCTCTCTCGTATCACTGCCATTCAAATTGCACTGAGGCCAACAATGCTAAAACAACTCAGGGGATTTCTTGGGCTACTAGGCTGTTGTAGACAATGGATTTTGAATTGTGCTGAAGTAGTAAAGCCTTTATTAGAATTGTTTAAGAAAGACACTCCTGAGCCCCTCCCATGGCAATCATCACTTGAACAAGCCTTTGTTCATTTAAAATCCCTTCTTTCTAATCCACCAGCCTTAGGCCCACCAGGTTATTCTAAAGTATTTTACTTTTTCTGTTGTGAACACAATAAGGTAAGCATTGGGGTTATTAACTTAAAAGAGAAATGACAGTTATAGACCAGTTGCTTACTACAGTACGAATCTTTACCTAGTGGCAGTTGCTGTCCCATCTTGCCTCAGAGCTGCTACTGCCCGGCTAGTGCATGTGGCAGCAGCTCTCACTCTGGGTCATGATACCTTTGTTGCAGTACCACATTCTTTTGAAGCTTTACTGTTAAAAACTAAGACACAGTACCTTTCTGCTCCAGAGTTTCTAAGTATGCATTAGCATTGCTCAATAATCCTTCCTTAAAAATTGTTAGGTGCCGTTCTTTAAATCCTGCTTCTCTTATTCCTACTGCTGATGAGGGAGAATCTCATGATTGTATTTTTGTTGTTAATGTGCTTCCTCCTAGACCTGATCTTTGACATACACCACTACAGAACTCTGGTCTTATCCTTTTCATCGATGGATCCTGCATACAAAGAGAAGACAGACAATTGACAGCGGCTTTTACAGTATGCACTATAGACTCTTATGTTGTTAACTGGACAGTTGCATGGAAATTTCTCAACTCAAGTGGCAGAGTTAGTAGCCATAACTAGCTAAGGCTAAACTTGTCACGATCTATACCTGACTCTAGGTATTCTCATGGTATTGTCCATGACTTTGGTACCCTGTGGTGGGAATGAGGGTGCCTGACCTCTGTAGGGACAATTATTAAAAATGCTGTTTTGTTCAAGAATTATTAGATGCTTTGATGTTGCCTGCAGAGATAGCGGTGATAAAATGTGCTGCTCACAAGTCAGATTCTTCTTTTGGGTGTATGGGAAATGCTTTTGCTAACAGAGTGGTAAGACAGGCTGCTTTATTAAATCCTGTTCAGGCTTCCTTTTTGCAGCCTTTTCAAGTTGATAATGTATCTGTGTCATTTCAAAATGTGTTGCATGCTCAATCAAGCTAAAGGCTTTGAAAGGGTAAGGTGGATCTGTGATGTCTCCTGTCATTCCCTGGACTCACTCTGGCATCATCTAGATGGAAGGTTAATAGCCTCACAAGCTTTTTTACCTCATTTTGACATGGGCTTATCATTTGCCATCCCAGTTGGGAAAAAAATGCACTAGTAAAACAGCGTTTGACTGCCTGGTATGCCCCTTATGCTTCAAAGGTCATTCAGTATCTTGTAAACACTTGTAATATATGCCTTTCTTTTAATGCTTCTAAGTCCAATACTGTCCCCATGCAACATATTAAAAAAACATTGCGGATCTTTTTGCAGCATCCAGCGGGATTTCATTGAATTATCACAGAGTACAAAGTTTAAATATGTATTGGTTATTGTAGATATTTTTTCTGGTTGGTAAAAGTATACCCATGTGTTAAATGATGCCACTTCTT
The DNA here is from genome assembly GCF_019279795.1 of Protopterus annectens. Classification (NCBI taxonomy): domain Eukaryota; kingdom Metazoa; phylum Chordata; order Ceratodontiformes; family Protopteridae; genus Protopterus; species Protopterus annectens. Next base: position 329,762,789 of record NC_056751.1, on the reverse strand, counting down.
CTTCATTTTTCGGCTTTTCCCAGTTAGGGGTCACCACAGCGGATCACCTTGTCTGCTCATGATTGGCAGTGGAGTTTTACAGTGTCGAGTTGCCAGCCCAGTGCCCAAACTTCCACAGAAGGCACACACACACACTCGCACCTAGGGCCAATTTAGTGTGTCCAATTCACCTGCAGCATGTCTTTGGGATGTGGGAGGAAACTGGAGCACCCGGAGGAAACCCACGCGTCCACAGGAAGGACATACAGACTCCGCACAGAAGGCACCCCAGCAGGGGGTCGAACCGGAGAACCTCTTGCTGTGAGGCGGCAATGCTAACCACTGCACCACCGTGGCCTCCCTGTTAAATGATGCCACTACGGTGGCCAAAACGTTGATTTATGAACTGAAACCCAGATTTGGGGTTTCTTGTAATATGCATTTTGATAGAGGTATTCATTTTACTGGGCAAGTGGTACAGCATCTTTGTAAGGCATTAAATATTAATCTTCAATTTCACTGCCCACACAGGCTTCAGGCAAGATAGAGCATGTAAATTGGCCATAAAAGATAAAACTAGCCAAGCTTACTGCAGAAACAGGAATAAAATGGCCAGAAGTATTACCTTTAGTATTGTTTAGACTTCAAAGTGCAGTTAGTGCACCTAGAAAATTTTCTCCACGTAAAATACTCATGGGACAGCCAATGAGAATGCCAGCCACACCTCTACCTACCAATCTTAAATTGCAATTTACTGATGATGTACTGTTTATTGTAAACACCTTATTTGTGTTCTGCAGCACTACCATTGGCAGGTACTCTTCACCCAGCTCCTGCCTGATCCAGATTTAACACAAGATGTCCAACCAGGCGATTGGGTATACTTGCGATCCTTCTCCAGATTCCACTCCCTCCAGTCCTGGTGGAAAGGCCCTTTCTTGGTGCTTCTCACAACAGCTATGGCCATCAGACTTGAAGGGTCTTCAACCTGGATCCATGTCTCCCATGTTTGGAAAGCAGTCCCAAATAAAGAAACCCATCCCATTCCTTTCAATTCCTCTGCTGCAGCATCGTCTGTTGATAAACCAATTTCATCTCTTACCAGAAAAAAAAACAGAGTCTCGCAAGAAAGATGTGACAACTGACACAGTGAAACAAATGGAAAAGGGCATTTTCCCTGAGCCAGGTGACCAGGTGCCAACCATAGCCATTGGGAAATGTGTTTGGAGTTCAACAGTGAGCTAGCTACCGAGAGTCGCATTTGTGCATGGACATCTGTGAGGATCCATTCCGACCCTGCCCAGCTCACTCCTCATGCTTGATTTTTACTTTGATGACCGCAGTTGCTATTTTTTTCTACTTCTGCACTTCTTGATTCCTGCAGAAACTCTAAGTACTGTTCAGGGTTTTAATAAGAGAATGCAGAGGCTGATAACATCTAAATGAAAACAGAAAGTGGCAAACTGGCATCCCTCTTTTAATGCATTTGATGCCATTCTACATACTTATGCAGTGACTCTTAAGGTGAGCATTTATTGGGTTTCTGCAGCCATACGTACAATATATGGGGGACTGCTATTACAGACTTTTCTGGCAAGAGTAAAAATTATTATTCAGTGTCTAACAAGGTTGGGTCTTATAACAAGGCTAAGGCAGCCACTTTTGTTGTTTGCACTATACTTTTTAAGCTGGAACATAACTGGGCGAATTTTCTACTGTTAGCTCGGTGGCAAATAGGATGCATTTGTTTTTGTAAACTAGATAGTCATTCTGTATATGATAGTTTTCTTAGCAATGTAAAAGTAGTTGCCTTTTTACCATCACATCTTATGATATGAGTGATATTGAATGAATGGTAAAATTTAACAATAACACAAAAATTTCCTGGCTTGGAAAAGATCTTAATGATTCTTGGTGTGGCTTTTTGAATTATGCCAGGTGTTCTGATTGTAACATTTTCACAGACAAATTATGGTCAGTAGCAGACTGGGTAATAAACTCAAAACATACATTACCCCTTGGGAAGATTATTATTACATATGTGGGATAAGGGCGTATAAATGGCTGAAGAAGTTGTACCATTGACGAAAAATGTTTTATCTACTGTGTGGCGTTTAATGTAATAAATCTGCTTGTGGAGTTCGTTTTCTGGTGGTGCTCCTTTGTGGCTGTTTCCATCGAGAGGTTGGCTCTTCTGGGTTGCTGTTCCTGGCTTGCTTGTTCCTTGTGGAGGTGTATAAATGGCTACCAGAGAATTGGAGCGGAAGTTGTTTTTTTGGCTGTATAGCCCCTGCTATTTGATATACACCTACTTTACCTAGCAGAAAGATTCATAATGCCTGAGAGACTCAGACTGTGAAAAATCTGATTGGTAAAATTGTTGTATCTTGGATTTATCATCATGATTTAGAGCATGCAGCTTTCAAGGGACTTTCTAATATGGACCTTGGTAGTGATGGTATGTCTGGGGCTGGTATACTTCCTGCTTATGGGGTTCCAAAATCAATTTGAGAACTAAAAAAACTTTCAAAACTGTTAGAGGTGTTGAGCAATGCTACATTTGAGTCTGTGAACTTAATAACTATGGAATTAAGTGCTATGCTTGCTGTAGTGTTGCAGAACTGAATGGCGCTTGACTTAATGCTTGCGTCAAAAGGGGGTATGTATACACTTGTACATGAAAAATGCTATACTTTTATTTCTGATAATGATCATGCTATACGTAGCCATTTGGAAATCATCCAAAAAGTGGCTGAGCTATCCAATGCTAAAGAGATGGATAGTTCACAGTTGGCATAGTTCACTAATTTATTTCTGGATGAGATGATAGTGTTTTAAAATTTATCATACTTATTGCTATAATTATGATTCTATTTTTGCTTTTATTTCTATGCAAGACTTCAATAACCACGTTTATTGCATCTTATTCTAATATTGCATTACAAAATTTGCATGTTAATAATCTTGAAAATGTGCTATTTACAAAATATAATTACAAAGTTTGTGTAGAAAATAAAGATAAAAAAGTCTTTAAAGGGTTTGGCAAAATATATGACAATAGTTTTGGTCTTAAAAAGCAGTTTTGATGTAATGCTTTCTCAGCATCAAAGATAGTACTGTAAAGGGTTAAATGTATGTGTGTTAGCAGGTGAGTGCACATTATTGCAAAGCTATCCTGAAGTCATGGAAAATTAATGTGAAGAAGTTTGTAAGTTTTGTTTTTGTAAGCCTGAGGCACTGTTTCTTGTTAGCCACATAGCACAAAGGAAACATTCCTTATTAGGACAAAATATAGATAAGTATGAAATGTATTTTTTTAACCAAACTTAGCATTTTCCAGTTGAATATATGGTTGTGGTATGATGGATGAGATGTACTGCCTTTGTTATATTTCTATTGGATGTTAGCAGTGGTTTCATAGATAAAATGTATGACTTTGATAAGACTTGTTAAAAATGTTGGAAAATTGTTTATACGAGTAGACATGACTTTCTGAGTATTGTCTCCCACACATGTTTTCTAATAAAGGGATGTACTTTGATCTGTCAAGAGACTTGAAGTTTTTATTTAACCTTAACACTTTTTACAGGTTTGGGAAGAGGATTTATTCTTCTGCTATCTAGGCTTTCAGAATGTTGAACTGCCAGGATCACATGATAAAAATGTTACTGGCTCATTTGAGAACAGGAGAAAGTTAATTGTTAACTTTCCTACTTCTGGCATTAAAACGTTTTAAACTTTCTTATTTTCTCTGTTTCTCAGATAATCAGACTATACTTAAAGTGCTGTTAAGACTCTGCTGAAGCTGATAAAGAGCCGCTGCTACTGGTTCAGTTATGAGAAAATTTACTTGGTTACATTATAAAACCTACCAAAATATGTTAAAGCTTATATTTTAAATTTATCCTGAATAAGGATGTGTTATTTGGATCTTCTGCTGCTACATTCCTTAAAAATGTGATGAGAGGTTAACTGATTCAAGAGGTCACTCAGATTTTCAAGTCTCCTTTTTAAAGTTTAGGAAAAAAATTTCCTTCCTTCCTTTTCTGGATACTTTTCCAGGAAGCATAATTAACAGTCTCAGCAAAGTACTAGCAAGCAAAATGTAAAAAAAAAAAAAAAAAAAAAAAAAATGGCAGGGGGGGGGGTCAAAAAAAGCCCCTCAGACCTGAGGGCAATCCAAAAAGTCAGACTAACTGCCTTTTCTGCTCCTCCGCATTTTCACCATGGCATTCCTTCACATTTCTCCCTCACTCTAGGCTGCCATCTTCCACAGTGGCATCAGATTATCTCAGACAAGTGGATTATGATACTTATGCAAAAGAAGTACAGATGGAAATGAGACCCCATTTTTTTCCTTTTCATGAGATTTCCTTTTCTTCTCCAAAATAGACATCCTTATTTCTTCCTATTTTAGAGCAAATATTGACCCAGGTGTGACAGAGGAATTCAGATGGACAACGGTATTTATTCAAGCATTTTTCTAATAAATTGAGAGGAAACTTGGAGACCAGATCTACTTTTCCTCTCTCAATCTTTCTGTCAAGATTCCAAAAGTCTCATATTCTTCTACAGCTTTATGGTAACATTGGACCTAAAAGATGAGATCATCTCTCTTTTCTTCAGAATCCCTAGTTTTTCCTTTTGGGATGTCTTCTAGATTTGTCCCTTGGATGAGCATTTCTTTCACAGGACAAAGTTGAACAGTACAATGAGATCTTTCTGGATTCTTCTAGCCAATTCCAGGCTTCTGTAAGGAAATTTCTCAGACTTCTGGGTTTCATAGCTTCTATGTTTCTTATAGGAGGTTTCTAGGCTATTGGCCCTAAGGCCTGTTCAAGCCTAGCCATGTTATACCCTTGTTCCCTTATGGACTAAGATATATAGTCTATGTAGTGTACAAATCTAAGATGTGCATCTGCTGCCCATGTACAAGAGGGACATAGGTGAAACCCCCGGTGGAAATGTACAGTTTCCCATGCAATTGTCCAAGTTGCTCTTAGGGTCATTGAGGAGCTCTGTTTTACATGAATTTGGAGTTTGTTCCAGAGGAGTGGCAACCTCTGGAAGATATGTCTGTCTCTCAAGCATGTCCTGTTAATATCACAGACTAGGTTAGGATCCTCAGAGTGAGTGAATCCTGTCCCATTAGATTTGTGGATGGGCAGCAGCTTCATCAAGGCAGGGCCTCAGACTGCTCTGTAGGCCAGGTGCAAGTTGCCTGTAAGCAGGCTATATAATAATGAGTAATGTGATAGGGCCTTCAGTCTGTCTGTGTAGGTCATGTGTGTTAGGCCATGAATTTTCTTGGTGTGAAACCTCTGAGATCTCTCCTGTTGCTGCAGATGTCTGGTGAGGTACAAACAAAAGGGAGCATTATACTCTAGTATTGGTCTGATGAGAGCTGAGTACAGGGGAGTTATAACCTCCTTAGCTTTGGTTGCTATACCCTTGCTTATGAGGTGTGCAACATAGAGGGCCTTCCATACTACTGTGGACTCCTGATGATCAAAATTAAGGCAGCTATCAATTTGCATTCCTAAATCTGTCACCACTGGGTTTGAACTTAGAGAGATATTATTAATGTTGTAATTAGCAGGGGTTTCTCCTTTGCTGAAAGAGATGATCATGCATTTTTGCATTTCATTTAAGTCCATGGCTTTGACACCAGTCGTTTGTCTGCATAAGCCCATTTTGTAGTTTGTTGACATCTTTTGGGGATTCGATGATTGCACCCAGTTTGCAGTCATCAGCAAACTTGGTAAGCCAAAGGCCATCTATTTTCATCTCAACTTCTGAAAAATAGATACCAAACAGTAGAGGGCCTAGCACAGATCTTTGTGGTGCACCACTGGTAACAGGTCTGCTAGTAGAGTTGCCATCCCCAATTTTGACTGTGTGTGTTCTGTTTGTGAGCCAGTTGACAACCCATCTAATGACGTAAGGTTTAATTCCCAGCTGGGTGAGTTTCTCAATGATGCCTGAGGGAGGGATTGTGTTAAAGGCCTTGGCTAGGTAGAGATAGGCAATGTGAACTGTTTTACCTTCGTCCAGGGCCTTGTTGACATTCTTGAAGAAGTCTACCAGGTTTAACATGCAAGATCTGCCCTTAACAAAGTCAGACTGGGTCAGGACAAGAATTTGAAGGTCATCTATATCCTTGTTGATAAATCCATGATGATTCTCTCCATGACCTTACAGATAGAGCTGGTTAGGCTTATGGGTCTATAGTTCATGGGGACCCCCTTTGTGCAAGGAGATTATGGTTGCTGTTTTCCACTCAGCTGGGACAAAGACGGTGCTTAGACTGAGATTGAAGAGCATGCTCAGTGATTCCACTAACTCCTGTTGTAGGCTATTTAAATGGCAGCCGGGGATCTTGTCCAGTCCCATAGAGGCTGTGTTTTTGGTCTTGGAGAGTGTGGCTATGACCTGCTCGCTGGAGATACTAGATAGAAGACTGGTGACAGGTATGTTATGGAATATGATTGGTGGGGACAGGGGGGGGTGATGTTTTTGCCAAAGCTGTCTGCTAGCAGTTGGAGAGGTCCTCAAGTTCAGTGCAAGTGCTACCATCCACAGCTAGTTTGACACAAAGCTGGGCCTTTCATTTTAGATTTTGGACATAGCTAAATAATGCTTTGTGATTTACCTTAGCTAGGATTGCTTGTAATTAGCTTTAGAGGACTTTGCAAGATGTCTAATCTGCTTGTTTATGCTTTAGAGGTTGTCCTTTCTTTGCTGGGACCATTCCCTCCTGTTTTTTAACAGCAGTTTATTTCTCTTGTTGTATAACCTGTTTATGCTGGATGTCCACCAAGGTGGCTTATTTTTTTGTGAGGACCTTGATTTGATCCGTTTCTGTACGGCTGAGTCTATACATTTATGTAGGTGTTTATACGGGACATCTGTGTACACATCAGTATAGGGGTCATTGCTGTCAGTGTTGGCAGGGGTCTGAAACTATTGATGCCATCACTCAGTAGGGTATAGTTTGCTTTGGAGAAAATTTTTTTAAACTTTTTCCTGCTGAGGGTGAGTCAAGTATAATTGTTACTTCGAGTGAGACTGATTTATAATCAGACTTTACCAGGGAGGGCCCCACACATGGGGTGATGCAGTGATTCCCCCATGTTGATGACCACTATGTTAAGGATGTTAGAGCCCCTTGTGGAAGTGCTTACTATCTGCTTCAGAGCCAGTAAAAGAACCTTTGAGTGAGGGCATTTGTGCTCATATATGTTATCCAGTCGATGGAAGGTTAAAGTCTCCCAATGACCCGGATATTTGGCTGTACTGAGTGTGACTCAAGTAGGTCCAGGTAGGCTGTGTGTTGTTCAAGGTGGGGGACATATAACTAACAATGGCATGGAGGGGATCTTTCCACAGTTAGTTGGACTTGGAGTAACTCTAGGGAGTCGTACTGTTTAACCGGTCTAGAGGTGTATATGTCTAATGACGATATGAATTCCTTAGCCAGTTTTCACATGAAAACTGTTCAACTCAATGCTCTGACATCTGCAAGAAAGGTATCTGAGTTACAAGCACTTATGTTGAGTCACCCTAACTCATTTTCCATTATGACAGGGATTCTTTCAGACCTAATCCTCCTTTTATGCCTAAAGTGTTTTCAGTTTACTTTGTCACACTGTTATTCCTTCCATATTCTTTACAGAGCCTAAACACAATGGAGAAAGAAACCTACATACGTCGGATGTCCACAGGCAGCTCAGGTACTACTTAGACAGAACTAAATCCTTCAGGAAAGCTGATCATGTGTTTGTCTACTGTGAAGGTAACAGGAAGGACAATGAGTGGCAAAGCAGCCAGTTACTAGATAGTTATCCTATGCTACTACTTCCAATTAGGCTCACCATAGCAGGCCACTTCCAGGCAGGCTTAGGGTTCCTTCTACTAGCGCTTTGGCTTCATTTGTGGCTTTTTGGAAAGGGGTGGAGTCTAGAAGTATTCTAGAGGCAGTAACTTGGTCTTCTGTATATATTTTCTCAAAATTTGCAAACTGGATTCCTTTTCTAAGTCCAAAGCAAAGTTTGCAAGGACTATTCTCCAGGGACTCCTGGAAGCCTGAATACCTTCCTCCTCCTCATATGTGTTTAAGCTATAATATTCTGCTGATATAGCTTAGGTACAGCAACAGTGCAGAGGGTGGCGTAATGGCTAAGGTGTTTGCTTTACAAACACAAGGTGCAGTGTTTGAGTCTCACAAGGGATAACTGGCTAGGCTTAAAATGGCTCACAAGGGCAGTTAGCTTAGTACTAAACTATGAACCTAAGAAAATGTTGAACATAGTACAGTTGTGTAATTAAAGTTATTGTAACAGTATATGTTCTAACTGATCTCTGTTGCAGTAGCTATTCCCCTCCCCCTAGTCTCCTTACTTGTTTTTCTATATATTGCCATGGTATGGTTATATATGTGTGTGTTTGTGTGTGTGTCGATATATATATATATATATATATATATATATATATATATATATATATATATATACATATACACGTGTACACATATGTACTGCAGTGGATATAAAAAGTGTACACACCCCTGTTAAAATGCCAGGTTTTTGTGATATAAAAAAATGAGACCACAATAAATCATTTCAAAACTTTTGTCACCTTTAATGTGACCTATAACCTGCACAATTCAAGTGGAAAATAAACAAATATGTTGGGGGAAAAAAGTACAGTAAGCTGGTTGCATAAGTGCACACACCCTTAAACTAATACTTTGTTGAAGCAACTTTTGATTTAATTATAGCATTCAGTCTTGGGTAGAAGTCTCTCAGCATAGCACATCTTGACTTGGCAATATTTGCCCATTCTTCCTTGCAAAAGCACTCCAAATCTGTCAGATTGCAAGGGCATCTCACGTGAACAGCCCTCTTCAGGTTACCTCACAGATTTTCTATTGGATTTAGGTCTGGGCTGTGGCTAGGCCATTCCAGAACTTTAATTTATTCTTCTGGTGAAACCATTCTTTTGTTGATTTGGATGTATGCTTGCGGTCATTGTCATGTTGAAAGGTGAAATTCCTCTTCATCTTCAGCTTTCTAGCAGACACCTGAAGGTTTGGGACCAAAAGTGACTGGTATTCAGTACAGTTCATAATTCCCTCCACCTTGACTAAAGCCCCAGTTCCAGCTGAAGAAAAGCAACCCCAAAGCATGATACTGCCACCACCATGCTTCATTGTGGGGATGGTGTTCTTTTGGTGATGCAAAGTGCTGTTTTTGCGCCAAACGTACATTTTGGAATTGTGGCCAAGAAGTTCAGCCTTGGCCTTATCAGACCCTAACACATTTCCCACATGCTTTGGGAGACTTGATGTATTGTTTTGCAATTTTTAGCTGGGCCTGGATGTTTTTCTGTGTAAGAAAAAGCTTCCATCTTGCAACCCTACCCATAGCACAGACATATGTAGAATATGGGAGATTGTTGTCACATATAGTACACAACGAGTACTTGCCAGAAATTCCTGCAAGCTCCTTCAGTGTTGCTGTAGGTCTCTTGGAAGCCTCCCTGACCAGTCTTCATCTTGTCTTTTTATCAATTTTGGAGGGATGTCCAGGTCTTTGCAATGTCACTGTTGTGCCAAAAAGGTGAATCACTCTACTTCATAGAAAAAAAGTTAACTTTCGAGAAACATGAATGCTTTGTAGCCCAGAATAGCATGGTGAAGCTTGTGTTGTCATTTATTCTTTTCTATATGAATAAAAGGGCTCATCTGATAGCAGAACCAAAAGCTTTTTATTTGTACTGAGATGACAGAGGTTGCAATCTCATAGCTCTCCGGTCCTCAATGTATTGCTTCCCTGCACAGTGATCCTCATGATTTTTTCTTTTGTTAACTAGATGGTTTGCTATAGAAAGTATTTTCATTCAAGAATTGGAATAAGATAAAATACAGAGGTAGTGAAAACAGTAGTAATTATATTTAAATAATAAACACTAATTATAATTGAACACTCTAAAACAGAAAAGCACCAGAAAAATGCAACGAAAACAAATTAAGTGATTATCAGTAAGAGAGGATGAGGTAAGTACCACTACATTTTAGACAAAGCAGGCAGAGATAAACTGCAAGATGATGGTTTACCTTTATATCATCGATCACATATGAATGATCTACCACTTCGTCGACCTGTTTTCCACGAATTCGAATCCGCAATACATCTTAAATGTCGAATTTCGATGTTTCCGGCCGTGCCACACCTCCACACCAGTGCTACCATGGGTCAAAAGGGGGCAAGATTTAGCCGTTTGCATATATGGTTTTCGGCATTTGGGACGTTCGCATTTCGGAGTTCGCGGAAGCATGGTCGGCCTTTTTGAGATCGCCGTTTTAAAGGTAAACCCAAGATGATTGCTATTTTTGGTTATTGAATCTGCATTATGTGAAACATTCCTGTAGCATATACAACTAGCATGTTGATTTTAAATGAGAATTAATGCCAGTTATAGATGGAGAGAGGGCTGAAAGGATACTATTTTAGAGATTAAGATGGAGAAAACCTTAATGGAAATGGGTACTACAAATGAAAGAATAAATTACAGATAAGATGAGCAGAGGAGGAGGAAAGCAGGACATTTTGGGGACGGGTTTGCAGAATATAATGAGTTGGCAAGAGAGAGGTTAAGAAGCGTACAAGTTTGAATGCTTCAGATAAGTTGTAATCTCTGGTATTTAGGTAAACATTTGGTCCTTCATAGGAGCGGTAGCAGTGACTCAGTAACTGACAACATCTGTTTTGAAGTAGCTGGAGTGTAGTTGCATCAATACGTTTAGCAGAAAATGTAATATGCAAGGTATACTGCACAACAAAAATAAAAGCACCTTTGTCTAGGACAGATCTGGAGGAAGAGAAGAAGAGAAACAGAATATGGAATTCTTCATTATGCATTATATTCATCTTTTGTTATATTTGAATGGTATAAAAGGGAAACAAAACTGAACAAATTATAGCTCCACCTTCCTGAATACTGAACCAGTTTTGCTTTTCTTATAGAAGGGGGTAATTGCGAAGTTAAAGTTCCAAGCAGAAAGGAAAAGTTGAAGTTTGGCATGGGCTTCAAAAGAGAATGATTTTTTTTTAATTGATACTGATCTACTTCTTTGCAAACCAGATGGTTCCAGGTGCTTCCCCGGGCAGCACTCAGCTGCATGTGGATAATAGATGCTGTGTTATTAGACCTAGTCAGTACCAGATCACCTGTACAGACTGCAGCATGGAGTTCAGGGTGATGACAGGTGAATGGATTAATGCACCTAGTGAAGAATAGGGGAGGTACAATGGAGTTTTATGGGATTAATGAAAAGTGGTGAAAGCCTTATCCTAATACCTCAGCATGGAGTACCAGGTGGGACATAGTTAAAGGCCTTTGTTAAATCAAAGGCTTCTGATAGAGAACCCTGACCTTGCTTCTGTAGACTGTATTTATTGTGTATAGAACAGTGGTAGCTGTCCTATGGTGTTGGTTAATACTGTGCTGCTAATCAGAGAGGAGGCCACACCTTGGGATATTCTTCTTTAACTGATGTAGCAAAAATTTCAAGGAGCTTAGAGAAGGGGTACAAAACGTAACCAGATGATAATTAGAAATTGCAGAAATTTTGGAAATGGGATAAGAGGTTTCCAAGGCTCAAGGTAAGACCCAGTAGAAACTGTTGTAGAGTTTAAAATACAGGGGAAATATAAAGAGTGAGAGAGAGAGAGAGACTGACAGTGAGGCACAGCGAAAGATAAAAGAAAAAAGTTTTGTTGTGCTACAAGTCATAAGGCACTGTGTCTGTAGTTTGTCTGTTCCAATTCTTCCCATCAGAGGATTTTGCAGAGAAGTTGATAGGTGTTTGAGACTCTCAACTGTCCAGAGTTTATAAGATTCAAAGAAAAAATATCAGGTTATGGAATGTCTTAACAGGAGGGAAAGTAATTTAAGAATCCTCATCCAAATCCTTACCTAAATAGTGGACCATGTTTTAGGGGTTTTAGTAAATTATATGGCCTATTTGATTTCAAAATTAGACAATAAAAAGTAAAAATCATCTTAAAACCTCCCATTTCCTGAGATGATGATACTCATTTACAAGTGAGATATTTAGACTTGGGAGATCAAATAGTTCTGCTTAGATGAAATATTATTTAAATAAAGCACATGGTATTCAGAAAATGTGTTTGTGTTTGTAGCCTTGCAGCTTTTTTCTAAATACTTGTATCATTCAAGATGTTTGTGCGAGTGACCATTGCAGATGAACCATTTGTCTAAATGTTTGTGGCAATCAGAATATTTGTCTAACTGATATGAGCACTTGTGAAAACAAAAATTGGAACTTTTGGGACATTTGTCTAAAAGCTTAGAGCTTACCGAGAACTTTTCCGAATCACAAGTACATTTTTAGCTTTTATAGTCATTTTGAATATTGGTTGAAATGCTCAGTGTACTTAAAGATATTTCTAGTGTCCCATGTTACCAATTTAACTTAACTTTCTACTCTTGAGTATATACTCGAGAGGCTGGCAGCATTTTTCTAAGCACATCACTAGCTAAATCAATTAGTTTCTTTGAATCTCAATTATAAATCAGGATTCCTGATTTCGGGTCATATTGAGGATTTTTACAATAAAGCTGTGATACAACTACTGTCAGTATTTATCATGGGAAGTGGAGGAGGAAGGCTGTGTGAGAACAGAGAATGGAGGGTAGATGGGGAGAGTATAAGAACAGATGGAGGGTACATGAGCAGTAGAGTAGTAAGCATTGCTGGGTAGAATAACCAGCTAAAAGTTGATAGTGTGAGACTGTAGGTATAAACTCTCCAGAGTTTTGCAGAATGTCCAGATTTGTGCCTCATATTTTTATTCTGTTCTTCATGATGTTTGTTTTCTGGTAAATCAGTGAAGATTTGAAATCACTAAATAATGATGTACATTTAAGTTTCAGACTTCATATCCTTTAGAAAACACATGCTATACAAATCCTTTTATTCTAGCAACTTTTTAAGAGCAACATTTAAAATCTTTCCTTGTTTTTGGGCCTTTGCACCCCATTTTTAGGTTTTGTCCAGATTTCTTGTGCTAAGCAGGTGAGAGGTATGTGAGACAAACAGAAATATGGAAGAGTTTAGGAGAGAGGTCCATTTAAGTGTCATTCTTAAAAGCAGATACATACTGGGAAGGGGTCGGGGATGGTGGAGACAGTCACAAAAGGCACTGGTACCATTGTATTCTGAACTTTTGTTTCCATTCAGGCATATTTATTGTTATGGTTGCTCCTCCCCCCCTGAAGGGAAGTTAATTATATTCCAGAAAAAATACAGTTTTTTTAAGATATGAAGCGGGTGTTTTTTTTTTTTTTTGTTAGCTGCCTTAATTTGTTTATTACATTGACTTCTGTTTTAACAAATGCTTAGGTTTCTGGTTTCCATGGGGATAGAGAGGGGGCCCACATGACTCTCACAACTGGCCACTTCCTAACAATTGCTCCTCATATCCAGGCTGTGGTGTATTCCAGACCTGGAATGAATGGGTTTTTGGGCTCTCACTCAACCTGCGAGTATATCTGGCTCTTATCTTCATAGTTTGAATGGGCCTTAGGCACCTTAATGTTTATATCCATCAACTGGATTTAAAGACCACATATTTCTAAAGTCTAGCCAAACAATCCACTTATGGTGTGTTGATGAGGTCAATAAAAACACTGAAACTTGTATGTCCACCGCTGGTGAGGTATCGCTTTATTGCCCTGAATGCATCCTTAAAGACTTAAAACATAAAAAGTCACGGGCAATCAGACGTTGTGTAGCCAAAACACTTGATATCCTTAAGGGGTCATTTGCATATATCCCAGTGGCTTTCATTATAAGAGGTTTAAGTTATCATACAAGGAAAATTCTAGCCTGGCTGGGTTTTTCTTTCAGTTTTTCCTGAATGATTTGTCTGTGTGACCTTTTCAGTCTTTGGTTTGTATAACAGCAGCTCAGAGCTGTCTGTAAACAGCCTTTACAGTTCTTAGCCCTCTACCCTGAATCTTTGTTAGGTTTTACAGTAGCTGAAGAATAATGTTAACCTGCATCAGATAACAGTTTTATTTTGTATAAAACTAGACATTGCTGAGAAAATTCAAGCATATGAACAGCAGTTGCTAACAAAGTTTTGTTGTGAATATCAGCAAGTGGTTATCATTTCTGAAAGAGAATACAGCAGCCGCTACACTAGGCATGCCATTTGCAGCTTTGAACTGAATGGCAATAAGTTTTGAGTAATCAAGTAATCAGTGGTGACTGCAGCAGAAGAGAGACTGAACCCACTGAAGTAGTTAACAAATAATGACTTACAGCAATGTGGTGAGGAAGTGAATGCTGTAAGGAAATGTTCAGGTGAAAAGGAATCCCTTTTGTCTGTTAAAAGCAATCCAGATTTGTGCAGCCGACAGGTGTAGTGTAGCCGAGCTGTATTTTGCATTGGTGTTACAAAATATGAGTTTGTGTAAGGTCATCACAGAATGAACTTCAGAAATGTCTTGTAAAGTAGAACATTTTTCCTGAAAATTCTAAATATACATAACTCACTTTGTGAAATCATAAAGATGTTAACAGTCTATATGTTATCTGGATGTATAAAACTCAAGTTGCTGCAATTGTGTTAAAAACATGCTGTACCCATGTTATCTTGACTTGCTTCTGATGAGAAATACTCTTTCTTATTATTGGTAGCTTATCATAAGAAAATAAACTGGATATCCGAAACACAAGTTGCTATTTTATCTCTGCCGAGTGTCAGTGATACAGCTCCAGCAAATCATCTGGGTTAGTAAGACAAAACAGAATTTTTTTCTAGATCATGCCCTCTGAGTGTTACATTTAATTCCAGTCTAATCAACATTCACAAAACTTCAGCCCTGAATAATTACATAGTGCCTGTTGGGAACCTACCACAGCACATCACTGTTATTTATAGGTTAATAAGAAGGAACTTGCCTCCCATTGCAAAGAGTTCCAGAAGAGCTAGGAATGAGAAAATTAGTTTTGTAATTTCTTAATATTAAGCCAGTGAATCAAATACCTAGGCTGTTAGGAAAACCGGAGCTGGAAAGGAGTTTGGATATATTTTAGCACCTATAAATGCAATATTTCATTGACATCTTATTAAAATTGCTTTTTGTTTTTATTTAAGGTGTCATTAGAAAATTAATTATATAATAGGTTCATAGGTTGGTACTAGGCTATCGGCCCAAGGGCGTATGCAAGCCTATCCATAACAATTCCCTGGATATTTCTTCCCACAATATTTACTTCCCTGGACCCCTGTCTAACAGGGCGACTGACATGATCCCCATGTTTATAAAAAGTGTTTTCGTTTGATAACATTACATCTTTCTAAGTTTATTTAGCATGACTCTATTTAAGTGTCTTCCTTTTTTGATTATTTTAGCTTGTATATTAGCATTACTTTCACATGCATTGGTTCTTATTTAACAGACCCTTACAAACATCCTCTTATAAAGTATCCCTGCATTTTTAAATCTCGGCCTTTTCTACTTTGTGTGGCAGGATTTTTTTTTTATTGTCTGCAGTATGCTTTACAAAATACAATGAAACCACCATAAATTGCTGTTTCGCATCTATTTTTATTACACATTCATCATATTCATTAATAGTTTTTTAGTCATATTGTTAAGTAAAGTAATAGAAATCTTGGGTTTTATTTCTGTAAAATGAGAACAGACTGCTTAGAAGCCAAGGACATTGTTTTCTTCCTTATTGACATGTCCAATAAATAGTGTAGGAAGACAAATACAGTTTCAGGCTTATAGCAAGCATTTGTCAATGTTTCTAAGGTAAAAAAAATGTCTTTTACACTCAGGATGTAGAAACAGCACATTTTCAGACAGCTTATATAGCAGACCATCACTAGAAAGTGTTGACATATATTAAAACAAAAGCATATGAATAATTTTCTGGCTGGCGGTATTAAGGCATGCACCAACAATTAATTTATCATGTGTTTAGGGCTTCGTCTCATTTCTCAGTATTACCTTAAGGTTTAACTCAGACATGCTTTGGATGATTTGTTTGTGGGACTGGAAGAAGATTTAAAGAGGTGAATATTTGTGGATTGTCTGTTTGTGGGACTGCAAAAGGAATTGAGGGGTGAATGTTTATCAAAATATTTTTTTTTACATGGTTGAAACCTGTTATTATGTGTTGGTGCAATGAATTGTCTAACCAACAAAAAGTGTATAGGCAAGAAGGGAAAAACAGGAAGGAGCACCCCAGTCAGCTGGTGATGGGTCACCAAATTGCTTTTCTTTGACAAAGAAAGAAAGAAAAAAATAAAGAATAGCTGAACTTTCCAGAAACTGAAGGGGGCTACCTCATAATCTGCCTTGAAGTGCTGCAACCTCAGAACAACTTATACGTAGTTAAGGAGTGCAGCTGTCACTCAGTTCTGGTGTGCCATTCAAGAGCTGTGTGTGTGCGCGCGTGTACCGTCAGGACAGATTGCCAAATCTGTATGTCGGTGAAAGACATATTTTAAGCTATGTTTCTTTGAGTAGGTTACGTCCAGCCTTTTAGTATATGATAAATGGCATGTTTAGAGCAGTGATAGTAAATTAATCAATAGCAATTCTTCTGAATGAGAAAATACAGTTGTAACACAACATAGCAAACCTCTTTAAATTTTTATTTACTTTTGAACACAGTGGAATTATGCGTGATTGTGAACATTGTACTTTTTAATTATTATTATTCATAATTAACATTAGAGTTGGTCCTAGTTCTACAATTACAATTAAATGAGCAAGTAAAAAAATTCAATAACACGTGTACATTCAGAAAAAAAAGCTGTGTGTGATTTTGTTTTGGGAATAGACAAGTGTCACATATCTTTCGTATTCCTGAGCAAACTTCACATTTTTATTTAGCATATATTGTCACATTTTGTATCTGTTTTTCATTGCATTGTCCCTACTTCTTATAGTAGTGCTAGATGCTATTTGACTTGCATAGTTTCTAATTAGTGAAACATTTTTTTCTTCGTTTTTCTCCTAGTTTTCTTTAAATCATATTAATATCTACCATCTTTTTCTAACTTGTTAATAGAATGTTAGAGACCCAGTGTATCTTTTTCAAAGTGCTAAACTGATAAACCAATGATCATTCACTAAAATATCAGAAATCTTTAGTAAAACATCAACCTGGAATCTATAAAAAAGCATTTGCAATTTGTAACTTGGAGACAATTTCATAAAGTAATTTCTGAACAAATAGTTCAAGAAAAAAAGAACACTCAGATTGTAAAGTCCTTTTTAGTTTTCTTGCAGTGGGATTTTAACTAGTCTGTGGAAAGTTACTTTACGAGAAAAATCTTATAACAAAATAGCCACATTTGCAGCTACTCATGCAAACAGTGCACATCAATCCCTAGCATTACATAAATTAAACCGGTTAGAACTGCAAAGCACACTAGCATACTCTCAACTCAGATTAATACCCAACATCCTGTATAAACCTGACTGATTACCTACAATCAAAATATTAAAATGTATAATCCTGCAAACTCCCTTAATCAAAACCAAGTAGTTATAAATAACCAATACAAAGGCTTATTGTACTAATTGTAGGGTAGCTAAACAATGGAACTCCATTCCGTTATTCAGTCAGAACATTAAAAAAATTTATTTTCAAAATTTTAAATATTTGGTATTGTTTACCATTTATTTGTTCACGAGGTAACTATACTAGTCTGTTGACCCATTTCAGCCATGGCCTGAGCTTAAAGAGCAGAAAATACATCACAGCCTTTTAATTTTATTTATTTATTGACATTTAATTACCAGGAAATGTAGTTAAGGTAGATGTCCATTTCCAGTGGAGGCCTGGGAAGAAAACCTCCAAAGTATTAGAAACACATTTTAATAACAATAATTTACAATCTTCAAAATAATACAAAGCATCTACAGTTTAAATAATTTTACAAAATTATGTATAATGTGAAAACATTGGTTAAAAATAGAAAAAATATATGACAGTTCAATATTTAGAGACATTTTAGCTAGTTTATAGAAATTAAAACAGTGTTAGTTTAGTATAGACAGGACTTTCAATAAGAAGTAAGAGAAAACAAAAAAAAACAGAGTTCTGGCAAATTTAGATAGAGAGTTGGGGGAGAAAAATTGATTGAAGTTAGGAAGTGAGTGAAGAAGGGGGGGGTACATAGGTGTAAAATATGACTAGGTACTTTTTCGTATATAAGGATATAGTTTATCTTGGGGATGAGCAATAACAGAGGCAAATATTGGCTAGGAACTCTCAGATTGGTTTTAAAGGACTGGATGGAGGAGGGGCATTGACCTGATTTTGATAGATAATCAACATTATATACTAAATGAAACTCAGAACATAAGACTGAATGCAGATTTGGTAGTATTAAAAGATCCAGTCAGAGTGAATTGAAAAAAAAATATGTACAAAATACAAGCCAAGATGTGTATAAAATACAGTGCAATCTTACATATAATGCATAAAGCCCTATCTACACGTGAAATATTTGAGTATAAGATGCCACATTAAGAGGCTAAGAAATGTTTATTAAATGTATTCTGTTCATGATATAGGATGGTAAGTTACTTAACCATTGTCATAGTAGCAGCTTCAGGTAGATTCATTAAAGAGATACTCTAAGAAATGTTTATTAAATGTATTCTGTTCATGATATAGGATGGTAAGTTACTTAACCATTGTCATAGTAGCAGCTTCAGGTAGATTCATTAAAGAGATACTCTTTAAGTTCATCTTTGAAGCTTTTAATAATTTCTCAGTTTTTAATATCTATAGGCAGGTGGTTCCAAGTAGCACTTTTCAGTTTAGACAAGGTTGTCTCACCTACAGCAGTTTTAAATAAAGGCTGTACTAGAGTGAAACTATTGTCTTGTGCACATCTGAGTACATTAAGATTGTCTTGTAAAGGTAGTTCCCCTCTTAAAAGTGGCAGTGAATGTGTTTTAGTACCTTGTAAATTAGAGTACTTAGACAAAAAGTGGTCCTATGAGGCACTGTATGCCATATGGAACTTTTTACCAAATTGCAATGGTGTATCTGGGAGTCTGGTAACTGAATGAATCTGCAGATGTTTTTCTCAGTAGTCTGTATTCTGGGCAGAATTTATAATGTAGAAAGGAAGACCATACTGAAGTTTGGGTATTAATATATTTTTAGCAATGGCCCTGCAAGCAGCAGGTGAAAGGAGCTGACTGATCTTATAAGATAGTTTTAATTGAGCAAGGACTTTATTAGTTACAAAATCTGTGTGTTTGGGGGGGGGGGGGGTAAATGAAAGGGCAGGTTCAAGTATTAGACCTAGATACCTCTAATGTGAAGTTGTTCTATCTCGCCGTTCATTCTTTACTGATGGGTTTGGAGCCAATCCTCGGCTCCGACTCGGCCAACTACAAAAGCTAAAGGTCTTCAAACAGCTCAAGGCCAACTCCCTATCCCATGATGCACCCTGATCTTCCCTCAGATCTTGTTTGCTGCTGCAACTTGATCGGATGTTCACCAGCTCTGGCCAGTGAATAACTTTTCTTCTTTAGAATTTATGGCTCTTATATTAGCTAAAATTAGTCATTTAGCCATTTTATATAGTTAGTGTGTGTAGTTTGTAGTTGTTAGATCTTCACTATTTAGATCATATTTAGATTATATTGTTAGCCCTTAAGGCCTGTTTTTGTTAGGCCTTATCTTCTCCCTATCTATATTAAGCTAGCTTAATTACAGAGACATTAGTGGCCATGTTTTTAGACCCTTTTTTCTCTTAATATTCTTAAATAAGAGTGTGTTGTTTAGCCCTTTTTTTATAGGGCATATAGTTATATTACTTATATCATATTAAGTGTGTTTGATAGTTTATAGCCCTTTTTTTCCCACAGGACACAGAGTTTTTATTCCTCTATTAGATCGGAGTGTGTTGTTTAGCCCTTCATTTTTATAGGGCATATAGTTACCTTATTACTTTTACTATAGTAAAGTTAGTGGCCGTGTTTTTATGCCTTTTTCTCCTTGATTATCAGTGTTAATATACTGTGTGTGTGTTTGATTGAATTTGCAGCCCTTCTTTTTATACAGGGCGGATAAATAATTTCAGTGTGAACTTAATTTCTAAAGCCGTTCTTTTACAAGGCTTGAATAGTTTGTTGTGTGAATCTTTATTACTGTTGTTGGGTTGTTGAAAATGTCTCAGCAGGAGAAAGAAAAAGCCAGGTCTGGCTTCAAAAAATGCCCTAGATGTGGGCAAAAGATGTCCATAACTGATGGACATATTGAATGTGTTTACTGCTTGGGTGAGGTTCACCTGCAAGAAAGCTGTTCTATATGCCACTCCTTCAGCTCAAGAGTGTTGCATGAAAGGAAGTGAAAGTTAATGGATAAAGGGTTGCTTAAATCCTCCTTTCAAGAATCGTTGGATAAGTCAAACACTCAAAAAAGACAGAACCAACAAAATCTCCATCTACATCGAAGTCAGCTTCCAGTAATGCATCAACATCGGTTCCACAGGCTTTGGAACTGACTGTTGTTATGGTTAGGAGCCGGTCTCTGACCTTGGAGCACGTATGTCCTACCTTAAAGTCCCCTGTACTGCAATTGGTGGCTTTGTCACATTCCTCACGGGCTTCAAGTAGGCTGTCTGATTTGGATGTGGACTGTGTGCTGAAGAAGCTTCTAGAGATACCGACGCTAGAAAAAAAATTATCGACACCGACCCAGGGGGCCTTGGAGCCGATCTTAGTTCCTCCTACACCTTTTGTTCCTCCTCCAACTTGCATGGATGTTTCAGAGCCTGAGAGCATGGAACTAATGATTGTAGACTCTTCAGGTCCGACACCTTCTATAGGTTTTTCGGCCCCGACTGCCCTGATACTTTTGGCACCGACCGAGGAATCTCAGGGCCAACACTCACAGGTTGGGTCCGGGGAGGATAGTAAGACCGACTTGGTGCCGACTTTACCACTTGTGGCTTTGGCTCAAGTGAGTTAGGCCCTGACCTCTGGCTCAGAGCCCTCTGTACCAGTGCAGACGATTTCCATCGGATCTTCAGATCCGAGGGTTTCTTCTTGTTGGGACCGAGGGGCCTTCGTGACTATGAGGAGAGCTTTGTCCGCCCCGACAACCACTCCATCAGTTTGAGCAGCTCCCTCCCTGAAAGCACCGGTGTCTGCCTCTTCATCACACACTCCATTGAAGCGTAGAGATCCTGAGCCTCAGGAAGCTCCACTGTTTGAGCCATGTTATTCCGAGACCTCTCCAGAAGCTTCTACTGAAGAAGTGCCTAGGAAGAGTCACTGCAAGAGGAAGCATATGGACTCCCCACAGGAGTCAGTCACTTTGGATACTAACTTGGATGGGTCAGAAGGGTCCCCACCATCCCCCTCAGAAGATATCTCCATTGCAGATATCTTAGAGATTCTTAAACAGAGGGGTGGCTGGAAACCCCATAACACTTCTGATGATAAGTCAGTTCTCCTGAAGCCTTTTGGGCCTCAACCCTCCACCTCTTGGGTGTCTCCACCCTTCGATGAGTTGTTGGAATTGCTCACTTGAAGGGCGTGGGAGTCCCCAGACACCACGGAGCCTGTCCCCAGGAGGCCTAACAAATTTATAACTAGCCCCCAAGACAGACTTTACCTGACTAAAGGAGTACCTGTTGATGCTATGGTGGTGGCAGCAGCCACCAAGAAGGAATTATCGGAGACCACTTCATCTGTTCATCCTCCTAATAGGGAATCCAGGATTATGGACAGATACGGGAAGCATATGTTTAGTTCAGCAGCCTTCATTCTTCGATCGCTGAGCTACCTCAACCATTTTACTAGGTTACAAAGGGATCTCCTGAATGAGCTAGGAGGCAACCCTACAGGGTTCAGTAGCTGCGGGAGGTTTGGAAAAGGTAACTTCCCAGCTCTCCACTCTTAATTCGATAGTGAACTCTTCCATGCATCTGTTGTCTTATGCAGCTGATGGTACGAGCAGGGCAGCGGTTACAGAAATCGCTCTCCGGAGACATTCCTGGATGTGCTTATGTTCCTTTGTGGAACCTTTTAAGTCTTCCTTCATTAACACCCCCTTTGACGGTTCATCCCTCTTCAGACCTAAGGTAAAGTAACTCTTACCAGGAGTAGGAAAGACAGAAAGACCTTGTCTCCTTTTGGAGTACGTTTTTCTACCCCGAACAGACCTTACCCCAAAGGGAGGGGGGGTAGAAAGATATGCTTCTGTAAGTCTCATGGATCTTTCCAGAACACTCGTGGTGACACCCCCTCTAGAGGCAGATGGGGGGTCCACAGAACTAGCGTGACAGAGACCAGTTCTTTGGCAAGCCCTATCAATGCTCCTGAGAGGAGGCCCGACTGTTCATCTCTGGAGGCAGTTGGGAGGCGCCCATCTTTGTACCTAGACACCTGGCTAAAAATAACAAAAGACAGCTGGGTACAAAGCATAATATCCAGAGGATACTCTATTCCCTTTGCCACTCCACCCCCTGTAGTAAAGAAAATCCCAGACATCACAGGGACCAAGCAGCTTTAGAGGTCCAAAGGTTGCTGGACAAAAGAATCAGCCAGCCAGTCCCAGCAGACCAGAGAGGATCTGGAACTTACTCAAGGTTCTTTTTAGTTCCAAAGAAAACAGGGGACTGGAGACCTATTCTGGACCTAAGCAGACTAAACAAGTCAGTAAAAAAGATGAAGTTCTGGATGGTCATGCTTCAGTCAATACTCCCTTTTCTGGGGAAAGACAATTGGATGTGCTCTATAGATCTTCAGGATGCGTACTACCACATAAAGATGGACAGACCATCCAGGGATCATCTACACTTCTGGCTGGGAGCCAGCCATTATCAATTTCACATTCTGCCCTTTGGTCTCACTACAGCACGAGAGTGTTCACTAAATGTATGGCAGTAGTCACCGCTCACCTGAGACGAATGGGATTCCAGGTGTTTTCAGATCTAGACGACTGGCTTCTCACTGCCACCACCAAGCATCAACTTCTTCATGTGAGGGACACAAGCTTAGACCTATACAGTCAATCGGGGATTAACATCAACTCAGAAAAATCTGCCTTATCGTCATCGCAACAGACCGTCTTCATAAAAGCAAAACTAAACACAGTTTCAGTGACATTTAGTCTGCCTCCAGAAAGAATTCCTCTTTTACGAGAACAAGTATCAAACCTGCTTCTGAGAAAAAAAAACCCAGTCTCAATGATACTCAAACTGCTAGGATCGATGGTGGCAGCAATCATTGCCATTCCCCTGCTCAAATGCATATGCGAATTCTACAGTGGCTCCTATTCTGTCAATGGTCCTCTCAGGAACTTCCAGTGTCACACCAAATTGTTATAATGAATGCATGCAAGAAGAACCTTCAATGGTGACTGATGTCTCAACATGTATCTCAGGGACGTCCATTCATTCTACCCAGTCCCATAGCCATGGTGACCATGGATGCTTCCTTGATTGGGTGGGGGGGCATTTTCATGGATGAACAGCCCAAGGCATGTGGAAGAAACATGCATCTCATCTGCATATAAATGTCCTGGGGATGAGAACGGCACTTCTAGCTTTGCAGTCCTTTCAAAACTCTCTACCTCTGGGAATAATTGCAATTCAGACAGACAACATGTCAGTGGTCTGGTACATCAACAAACAAGGAGGAACCAAATCTTACCCCCTGTGTCAAAAGGCCATGAGAGTATGGCAGTGGCAATCTCCTCCCAGTGTTTTCTGATAGCAACGCACATCCTTGGGAAATCCAGTGTGTTAGCAGACAAGCTGAGCAGGACAATCTTACTGCCTCACGGGTGGTCCCTAAAGCAACAAGTAGTGGAAAGGATTTTCCGCAGATGGGGCCAGCCTTGCTGCGATCTTTTTGCAACCCCAACAAACACAAAATGCAGCAGCTACTTTGCCCTAATTCCCCAGCATTGGTGCACAATTGCCCCCTGGGTCTCCTTTATGCATTTCCCTCTTCCCTTTGATTCCCAAGGTATTACAGAAAGCAAAACTCCTGGGAAGGACCATGATACTAATAGCCCCTTAGTGGCCTTGGCAAATTTGGTTTCCCTTCCTCCAGCCTCATCTTTTGGAACAACCCTGGATCCTGAACCCAGTTCTGGATCTGTTGACACATTCATTGGGGGCTCTTCATCCCTTCCTTCATTCCCTCAAACTGATAGCTTAGCTGGTCCAATTCCCACAATAGCCAGGATTTACAACCTCTCAACTGAGGCCCAACATATTATAACATCCTCTCATAAATCATTAGCTAATGGAAGAGATTTTCTTTATGGGCCTCTCAGAATGATGTTGATCCTTATCTAGCTCCAATCCCATCCATATTGGAATTTCTAACTAAACTGTTCAACAAAGGAGCGGCTGCAGCTATCATTAGAGTTCAATTAGCAGCGATATCATACTTTCATCTTGGTTTCCAAGGCTCCAATGTCATGTCACATCAACTTGCTAAAGCCTTTCTTAAAGATACCATTCATTTGAGGCCACCAATCAGAGTTCCAGCCATGCCATGGAATTTAAATTTTGTTCTCTCCTTTCAAACCAGCCTCATTTTGTTCTTTGAAATTCCTTTCATGAAAGACTATTTTTCTGATGGCCATTATTTCAGATTTCTGAGCTGCAAGCCTTAACCGTCAAACCTCCTTATCTGATTTTCTATAATGACAGAGTTTCGCTCAGAACTAATCCATCCTTCTTACCAAAAGTTTGTTCAGAAACAAATCTTAACCAGTCTATTGAGTTGCCAGTTTTCTTTCCCCAATACACAAATAGGATGAAACACATGCTGCACAAACCTGATGTTCATAGACAACTCCGATTTTACCTAGACAGACCAAAACAATTCAGGTCAATGGATCGACTCTTTATTTCCTTTTCAGAATCAAAGAAGGGTGCCCTAGTGACAAAAGTAACCTTGTCAAGATGGCTATCAGATTGTATTTCCTTAATTTATAATTCACAAAATTCTCCCTTGCAACAAAAAGTAAAGGCCCGCTCTACTAGAGCTATTTCAGCCTCATTAGCTTTTTCTGCAAGGTTACCATTAGATTCTATTTGTGCAGCAGTTACCTAGTGAACTCCTCATACCTTTATCACTCATTACAAAGTAGACAAGGCCTCCAGGGACAGGACCTCCTTTGGTTCCAAAGTTCTGAGGAATATTCTCCCATAAGCCACCCGAGAAAGATGGTGCTTGGGATGCTACCCATCAGTAAAGAATGAACAGCTAGATAGAACAACTTCACATAAAGAATAATGTTCCATGTGAGTTGTTCATCTTGCCTTCATTCTTATGTCCCACCCTCCAACCCCCATCCAGTCTACTTGAGGTCCATATAAGGTGCGTTGTCTCTTATCCAACTATCTGAGTGGCATATTTATACTACTAAGTTGTCAGGCAGCAAACAAGATCTGAGGGAAGATCAGAGTGCATCATGGGATAGGGAGTTTGGCCTCAAGCTGGGTGAAGACCTTGAACTTTTGCAGTTGGCCGAGTCGAAGCCGAGGATCGGCTCTGAACCCATCAGTAAAGAATGAAGGCAAGATGAACAACTCACATGGAACGTTATGGTGAGTACATAACTTCTTTTTTGGTGACATTGGGTATTAAGCTCCTATCAAGATCTTTGAAGAGAATAAGAGGAATAGTGGGTAATTTCTTGGCTGAGGAAAACACCATGACATTGGTTTTGTTAGGGTTAATTAGTAGTTTGTTAGTAAAACGAGTCATAATTGAATGAAATTGTCCTGTAACTTGGTCAGCAGGTCACAGTGGTTAGTACTGGATTGCAGGAGCAGCATGTCATCTGCATACATTATTAGTTTTAAGATTTGGTAATTCTAGGGAGAGATCATTAACAGAGAGAGAAAAGAGAAGAAGACCTAGCACAGACCCTTGTGGTATACCTATATTAAGTTTTCCAGCACTGGAGGATGATTCATTGCGATAGACAATATATACTGTTTATCATAAAGAGACAACTTATATCAGGAGACATGCACCCAAACCCAGGGTCACATAATACTCTACTCTCAGGCAGGCAAATCTATGACCTTCTAATCCTCAATATCAACATAAGGAGTATTTCCAACAAACTTCCTGACCTACACGCATTTATAACCCACTACTCCCCAGACATATTAACCATTACTAGACGTGGTTAAAACCTAGTACCCAAAATGAAGAAATCTTCCCACCAGGATACAATATATTATGACTGGATGGAGTGGGTAGGAAGGGAGGTGGGATTGCTATTTTCTTCAAAAACACACTCAACATTAAACCTCTAGAAACCCCCATACCTAAATTTTGGAATGCCGAAACCTTAGGTTCAACCCTAAACATCAGTGACACCAAAAATCAATATTCTCTGCTGTTACATCCCCCTAGGTAATAACTCTCCCATCACTGAAGAAATCTTACAATTGACCACAGATAACCTTCCACAAGAAACCATCTTACTTGATGACTTAAATACTGACTGGTTAGCCTGTAGCTCTAACAACCCCACAAACCATATTAATCGCTTCGGTTTTTCCCAACTTATTCAAAAACCCACTAGAGTCGATAAAAGAACCCATAAACAATCTATTCTAGATTGGACAGTAGTCAACTGTCCCAAACAAAACTAACAGACAGGTTGCCTACCAGATGGTCTTAGTGACCATCTCCCCACTTTCCTTCTATGTAAATGTACCAAAGCCCATCATTTTTAGACAAGTAATAGATGATCGCAAACTAAATCTACAGGAACTTAACATTCTAAAACACAGTAACTGGAAGCCATTACTAACCCTATGCTTAGACCAAGCCATTGACTACTTTAACAGTACTCTCACCAATGTCCTTAATACAGTTGCATCCATCAGGAAAATCAGAACCAAGGCAAACTATGCACCATGGCTAAGCAGGGATACTAGAGCTCTGCTAAAATCTAGAGACAAGGCTTGGAAAAGGGATAATACTAGTCTAGCCAAACAAAACTACCAACACCTCAGAAACCTGGCCAAGAGACAAACCAAATTTGATAAACAGAATTATTTACTTGGTATCCAAAATAAACATGCAAAAGATCCCCAAGTTTTGGCATGCTATTAACTCTCTACTTGAACCAGGCACAACTACCACTCCTACTCCCAGCTCTACCACTAATCCTAAGGACATAGCCTCCCAGTTTAATCACCACTTCACTGAATCTATTTTAACTTTGTCCTCTCAACTAACCAAAAATAACCCTACATATAGCCCAACCAAATGCCCCAACAACATCACCTCAACAATTAAAAAACTCCTCCTAAAACTGAAAATAGCTGTTGAATCCTTATGTTACCCTATTTCTTCGCTCATCAACCGCTCAATACAGGAAGTATATATCCCACAACTTTGGAAGGTATCATACATTATTCCACTTCATAAAGGTAGAAATTCTTACGAATATTCAAATTATCGCCCCATTGCCATTTTATCTCCCCTTATCTAAATTACTTGAGAAATGTATATACTAAAGTTATACATTTCCTAAACTTACACAATCTTCTCTCCACCACACAAGATGTCTTCTGACAACACCATAGCACAACAACTGCTCTGCTCTCTTTTACTAATTTGGTCAACCAGCACAGAAAGAACAACCACTTTGTATCTGCTATATTCTTAGACCTCTCCAAGGCATTTGACTAGGTCTCACATTCCATACTACTAGACACCCTAGCTTCCCTCTCCTTTGCTCCTTCCAGTATACTCTGGTTTAAAAGCTATCTGTCAAACAGGCAGCAATCTGTCCAGTGGCAAGGTACGTTATCCCCCCTACTTCCAACTACCATAGGTGTACCACAAGGCTCAATATTAGGTCCAATTCTTTTCTCCATATTTACTAACAATCTCCATACCACCACTCAGCGGGCCTCACTTATACAGTACACAGATGATTCAACTCTTATCTGTACTGCTCCATCACTAGCCACCCTTCAACAACTCAACCAGGAATCCTTTAGCTCTGTGGAAAGTTGGATCACTAAGCTCCAACTAATCCTCAATCCTAACAAAACTAAAATGTTACTCATCACCACCAATAAAACCATGTCCACCCCTCTATACTTCACTATATCCTCCAATAATGGTACTATCATCTCTCCATCTGACTACACCAATCTCCTAGGTGTAGAAATTGACAAACACCTACTCTTTGATGTCCATATTTCACAAACTATAAAAAAGGTCCATAAAAAATGGGAACACTTTACAGACACAGGAAATTTCTCACAAATCAAGCATGGATTACGCTAGCCCAAACTCACCTATTGTCCACTCTAATGTATGCCGCACCAATTCTTACCCAGGTCAGAAAACTTGACCTCACCAGACTTGAGTCATGTTATAATAAAATCGCCAAGTTTGCTAACAACTCCACCTTCAGAAGTCATTAATGCCAGGCTTTAAGGGAACTACAAGAAATAACTTCCCCAGCTACTAAGCTATCACCAGCTTATCATTGCCTTCAATATTGTAAGACAACCTGACAAAACCCCAGCACTTAGCCAACTGCTCACTCACTATAAAACAAATTGGCCTCTATGCTCTACAGACAAATCACTCCTCTGTATCTCAAGGGCTAACAACACAGCAGGTAAAGCACTATTCTCTTACACCATAGCCAGAACTTGGAATAATCTCCCTTCTGGTCTGATTTCTGCCTCTACTACTACTCATTTCAAAAACTCACTCAAATCACAATTAATAAATACTTGGTTATGCCCACGCATTACATAATTGCTCTGTCTTACCACTCTATATACCTCACTTCCTATAACACTTAATGTAATATCTGCTACTGTTTTAGGAAACATTTTACTGCTGAATGAAATTGTATTACTAGCTCATGTTCAACTACCTTATCAATGTTTATTACTGTACAGTTATCTCTTATTGTTTAATACTAGCTGAACTATGTTAACTTAGATTATCTCTGTATATATATTCTCTTGTTGCTTATTAGCATATTCTGATTTTTATCATATTGTGCAATTTTTATCTCACTGTGGAGCTTTTCTTCCCGGGGCTCCACTGAAAATGGACCTGTGTCCAGTCGAACCATCCCGGTTAACAAATGTAAAATAAAATAAAATAAATAAATAAGTTCTGCCATTTAGATAGCTGTGAAACCAGCAAATAGTGTTATCTTTAAGCTGAGTTTTTTGAGTTTGTTGAGAAGAAAGGTATGGTTGACCATTTCAAAAGCCCTTGTCATATCAACAAAAAGACTTGCAGTAATAGGTTCCTCATTCAGGTCACAATAAATGGTATCAGTGGTCATTACCAAGGCAATAAAAGTACTGAAGGCATTGTGAAAGCCATGCTGTGGATTGCATAAGAGGCCATAGCTGTTAATGTGCTTACGTAGCTGCTTGTATAAACATTTTTCAAATATTTGGTAGTAGGTACAAGGTAGAAATAAATTATAATCCTTCAGCCCATTAGGAGAAGTGACTTTAGGTAGAGGAATTGTAACTGCTTGTTTGAATGTCAGTAGAACAGTGCCTGAGAGGTTTTTCAGCTGAAAGCCATAGGAATATGGGATGAAGATTGCTGGATTTGCATCCTGATTTAGATCCTGAATTGCTTAGTTTGACTTTGGCTGTTTTACTGAAATTTAAGAGAAGTGAAAAGTTGCTGCATAGGAGGTTAGAGAGTACAGATCAGGATATGAATGTTCTTGGTGTTTTTTGTTTGAGGAGTAAAATGCTGGAAAGACTTTTAGTTATGCCACTTATGGCGGACTGCAAAAACTGTGCACAATCACTAGCAAAGGTGGAGAGATTCAGTGTTATTGGTTCATTCTTGGTAGCCAAAGAGTTATTTAATGTCCCTGTTAATCATTTTATTTCTTTCCAAAACTGATTGGGTCTAGACAAGTTTGCTTCCTGTTTCTAAGTCAAAGAGATTTTGCAGTATTTGTTGCAGTTTTATTTCTTTAAACTCTCTGGAATTGCTAATGCATCAAACACTGTTCTAATGACTCCTTACTTTTAACTACACTAAAATCATATATTGACCTAATGCTAACAATTACATTTAATTGTATGTGTATTGCCACCTACTACTAATGCCGTATGCTTGTTTGAACACCTTTAACTCATTACATCCAAGTGACGCCTCTAGGTACATCTGTAGTTAACTCCTACTGACACCTCTAGTTGTCAAGTGTTGCTTATTCATGTTTGCATAAATAATTGCAAAACCATGGTATGTACAAGGTTTTAAAAGATTTCATCGTAAAGCTTACACAATGGTAAACTCAGTTGCATTAATATTTGACCTCTGTCTAGTGCAGGTAAATAGATATTAACTGTCGTTTATGATATTAATTTATATAGATATAATTTTCGCATTTTTCTAAATGTCTCAACAACTAAGTAAGACAGGAAGAACTCTTTAGCCTCATATGAAAGCTCTCAGCCAGATGAATAAACTGTCGCTGGCAGTATGTGTATAACTTGAGTGGTTGCCAAGCTATTGTAAGTTGTTTACAAAATATTACAAATGTAGTAGTTAGTGTGTTTACTTTGACTTATAAATTCAGTTTAAAACTAGAAGCTAAAGAATACTGTGGGTGTGTCTTTCGGCTTTTCCCGGTTAGGGGTTGCCACAGAGGAACTCCGGTCCTCTAATGATTGGTAGTTGATTTGTACATGCCGAGTTACCAGCTCTAACGCACAACCTTCAACGAAGGTACGCCCATTCACACATGTCTCCGCGCAGAAGACGCTCTAGCTGAGAATCGAACCAGACAGCCTCTTACTGTGAGGCGACAACGCTAATGGTTTGTGCTGAAGTGTTTGCCATTTATACTTCTTTCATAACCCCTATAGTTTCAGAGATATGAACATCTGTTTGAAATGTGAACACATAATTTGATTCTGTCAAAAGACTTGGGCTCCACCCATTGGAAGTTACAGTGCAAACTTCCTGAGCTCCATTGGAGTGAATGAGCATGCAATTAACATTTAACATTTCTGTTTCTCAGCAATCTCTGTAACTATAACACTTTTTCTGTGGTTTTGTGTACTTTTCAACTAATGTGATTTGGTTGTCATGAACACAACTTTGAGTAAGTCATTATCATCATGCAGAATTAAAAAAATAAATCTGTCGGAAAACTATGAAAAAAAAAAAACTGCATGTGCAAATATATAGATGTAGTTCAAATTTTGAAGATTCATTTAGGTCAACGGTTTGGATATTATAAAGAGCGACTTGACATTTATGTGAATATTGATATGTGTTAGTATATCACGTACAAATATTTCAAGCATGGGCATTCATGCCCTTCTAGACTGCCAATATACCAAAGCACTTATTCCCATAATGAGTGTCCAGGCTGTTCTTAAAAATATCTAAACTAGTACTTGCTTTAATGTAACTTGGTAGTCTGTTCCATGCATCAGCTGCTCTCTCGGAGAACCAGTTAGTACACTTCTCTTCCTATAGAATCTTTTACATAGGTTGTTTGGTGATTCTCTAGTACTTTTTGATAAACCCAAACTTTCCCAGAGATAGTTGTCTCTAAATGCCCTATATACCTGAATAAGCTCTCCTCTTAGATATCTATAAGAGACACTGTAGAAGTTCAGATATTTTAGTCTTTCATAATAACTTAAATTTTCACATCCATGGATGCCCTTGGTATATTTCCATTGTAGTCCTTCCAGCTTACTCATGCCTGTTTTCTTATAAGGTTCACATATTGTTATTCCATACTCAAATTTGGGTCTAATGTAACTAACAAAAAATTACTTCATTATTTCTGATTTCCTAGACTTTATAAATCTTTTTATACAATATATAGTTCTATAATTATCATTAACCAACTGGTTGATATGATTAGAAAAACTCAAGGCTGGATTTACCCATATACCCAGGTCCTTAAATGAATCTACAGTTTCAATCGACGTGCTGTATTAAATACTCATCATTCAGTTGATGCATTGCAAATCTTGTATGATTAGCTTTTTATGTATTTATCAACATATATTGTGGCGAAATATTTGATCTGATGGTGTCAGTTTTCATTTTATCCTCAACTGAAGGGTTTGGATCCAAACCTCAGATCTGACTAGCCATTACTAAAGCTTGTGGTAACCCAAAAGCTCTCGAGCTTTTCTGTTACCCACAATGCATCAGTGCCTAACATACCTCGGATCTCGTTTGCATCTTTTCGTGAAAAGACGTGGTCAGCCCTAGGTCTTGACATTCATTGCTATTTTCAGATAAGCTAGTATTTGTTTTTTCCAAATTTTATATTTCGCTTTTTCTTAATTTTTCTAGTTAATGTTAATCCCTTACCCTTGTATGTGTTGTAGTTCTGTAAATACCATCGTTGGTATATGTTCCTTCTTTTCTTTTACATGTTAGTGTATTCTTACCATTGTTGGTAATACCCTTTTTCCCTTTTTAATCTACAAAAAAAAATAAATAAACTTTTGTATCTGCTTTATTCCTTTTTTGTTGTAGAATGGCTGAGAAGGGCTCTTCCAGCTTCAAAACGTTTTCAACGTGTGGGCACAAGTTGCCTGTTTTGGACATCCACAATCTATGTGTTTATTGTTCAGGTCCACAGCACCTACAAGAAGACTCTTCAATCTGGCACACGTTTAATCCCCATGCTTTAGTGGACAGAAAGAAAAAATTAATACTGAAAAGGTTTATTGGCTTCGTCTTTTAGAAAAGATATTTCAGGGACTCAATCCCCCAAACTTAAGTCGAAGGAGTCAAAATCTCCTGTTGCTTCTACTACTTCTGCTCCATCCTTGGAGTTGTCCAGGAAGGGGACTAAGTCAGATTCAAGGAGGTCCCAAACCTCTTCCCCCTCTGATCCTAAGAAAAAGAGGTTTACAGAGTCAACGTCCTCAGAGCCAACCCCCAAAAAAATTCAGAGCCAACTGTGTCAGATCCTGTTGTATTGCCTAGGACCCATTATTCTCCATCTGTGGATCCAGTTCCTTCCAGGGTCCCACCCCCCTTTATGGAAAGGTGCCAGAATAAATCTCCTTCCGTGGCCTTTTCCCACTCCTCCAGAAGTTTGACTGAAGAAGATGTGGATAGGATGATTAGGAAGTTTCTCTTGGCACAGATCCAGATGGGTGTGTTACTGGCTGGTTCTACCACACCACCACTTCAGACTCCTTCTCTGATCCCTTTGGTTTCTTCAGAGTCCCTGTATCTGAGTCTTCCAGGTCTGTCTGGCTTGGATCCAAAGATAACCCTATCTTCAGATCCGAAGCTAAATCTGAGTGCCACGGCTCTGACATATTCGGATCCAGAGGACTCTCAGAGCTGAAACTTCCTTATCGGATCTGAGGCACTGGGATCGACTCTGAAGGTTTTGGAGCTCTCTCTTCAGCATTGGACAGCTCAGCTCTGATTTCCTCCTCTGGGAGACTGCTTTTGGGGCAGGAGTAGACAGTGGTACAGAAGCCTACCTTCTCAGTGCCAATGTCTTCTCTTTCTCTGGAGTGGTTTACCTTTGAGGTTGTGAAGAGGGTGTTTTCTGCTCCAACAGGATTGACAAACCCAACCCACTTGGATCTTCAGTCCAGCACCTAGTTGCCTCTGTGCTTGGAGCCTCATCATTTGACTCCACAGGGGCAGCCAGCTTGAGACCTGCACTCTACCCATCAGGGATTCATAGTCCCTTCTGACACTTCCCGGGAACATCCCACTAAGGAAGCCCCTAGGAAGAGAAAGTGCAAATGGAGGCACTTGGACTCTCCACAAGAGTCAGTCACTGAGGATACAGACTTCAATGAGCATGAACAGTCCCCACAGTCACCTCCAGAAGACATCTTATTTGGAGACATCCTTGAGATCCTGAAACAGTGAGGTGGTTGGACCCCCAGCAACCCTTCACCTGAGGCATCAGTATTTCTGGAAGCCTTTGGAGGAGGCCTGTCTACTGCCTGCGTTACTCCACCCACCCTCAAGCTTATTGATCTGGTCCTTCGGTGGTCATGGAAGGAGCATGATGCAGTTGAACTAACACCCAAAAGGCAAGATAAGATTCTAACTCCACCTGTGGGAAGGAATTTTGGGATAAAGGGGTCCCTGTGGATACCATGGTTGTGGTGGTGGCCACCAAAAAGGAACTTGATGAACATGGTTCCTCTGTTCCTCCCCCTAACAGGGAGTCAAGCGTGATGGACAGGTTTCAGAAGCGTGTTTACACTTCAGTAATTTTTGCTCTTAGACCGCTGAACTATTTGGCACATTTTACTAGGCTGCAAAGGGATTTGATCAAAAAACTTTCAACTTCCTTTTCAGGGACTGTTTCTGCTGAGGCCCAATCGTCTGTGGCTTCTCAGTTGGCTACCCTCCAAATCTGTCTTGAATTCATCCATAAGGCTTGTTTTGCATGCGGCTGAAGATGCCTCAAGGACAGTGGGTTCCTGGATGCCCTTATGGGACTTTGCAGAACCATTTTAAGTCCTCATTTGTCAATGCTCCCTTTGACAGGAGTTCATTGTTTGGCCCATAAGTGAAGGACACATTATCCAGGTGTGAGATGGATGTTTGCAGTGGGCATATGTTTTTTGACTCCTCAATGATCCTTTTCTAGGAATCAACAAGGTGGTCCGAAGATGTGGTTCAGAAAGTCCCAGGATCCTTTCCAGGAACCTGCTGAGAAAGTTCCCCTATGTGCAGAGGGGCAGCTCAAATGAACGATGCCGCCCCCATGGCAGAGGAGGCCCAAAAAAACAGGAGTCCAGAGATTCTTTCTCTGATAGACCCTACCAGCCCTGAGGCCTGATTGTCCACTTTTGGAGGGAGTCAGGGGTCGACTAACCCTGCACCAGAGAGCCTGGCTAGACATAACAAAAGATACTTGGGTGCAGAGAATTATTTCCAAAGGTTATATAATACCCTTTTCCCTTCTACCCCCAACTCTACAAAAATTATTGATGTTCCACCCAGTCAGAGGAAAGACGCAGCAATACAAATACAAAAGCTGCTAGAAAAAGAGTCATCCAAGAGGTCCCACCAGACAAGGTACAATCTGGAACTTACTCAAGATTCTTTTAATGCCAAAGAAAACAGGGTACTGAAGATCAATTTTAGATCTCAGCAACTTGAACAAGTCTGTTCAACACACAAAGTTTCAGATGGTCATGGTTCAGTCCATTCTACCTTTTCTGGGCAGGGATGACTGGGTGTGCTCAGTAGACCTTTAGGATGCATACTATCACATAAAGGCAAACATGCAATCTAGAAGGTGATTATGCTTCTGGCTGGGAGCCAGTCATTACCAGTTCAGAGCTCAACCCTTTGGCCTTACCACAGCCCCCAGGATGTTCACCAAATATATGGCAGTAGTAGCAGCTCACTTGAGACTGCAGGGATTCCAGGTGTCTCCATATCTAGACAACTGACTCATTACCATTCCAACCAGGCATCTGTTAATAAGGGCAAGAGCAGGTACTCCAGATTTGCTCTCATCTGGGGATAACCATAAATTGTGACAATTTTCACTTACAGCCATCTCAAAATTTAGAATTCATAGGAGCAGTTTTCAACACAAAGTTAGTAATAGCTTGTCTTCTTCTCTTAAGAGTACAAACAATCAGATCACAGGTCAGAAACATAATTTTCAGTACCAAGATCTCAGCCTGTTTGGTCCTTTAGGCTCTAGGATCAATGTCAGTGGCAATAACCTTAGTGCTTCTTGCCAGATTTCATATGAGAATTCTTCGATGGATGTTATCAACACAGTGGTCAATTCTTCATCAGTGAATGTCAGCACAAATAAGAATAACTTAGGCATGCAAGAGAGATCTCAGGAGGTGGATTCAATCAGATCAGGTTCTACAAGGCTGTCTGTTTATTTTCCCTCAGCCCAAGGCTATAGTGACTAACAATGCTTCCCAGTTGGGGTGGGGGAGGCACATTCTGAGGAATACAGTCCAAGGCACTTGGTCCCCTAAAAATGCCAACATGCATATAAATGTCCTAGAGATGAGAGCAGTGCTCATAGTGTTGCAAGCCCTCCAGAATGTTCTTCCTTCAAGGACAATTATTATTCAAATGGACGATATGTCAGTAGTTTGGTACAGCAACAAACAAGGAGGACCAAATCATACCCCTTTTGTCGAGAAGCACTCCGAGTATGGCAGTGAGTGATGTCATCCAACTGCTTTGTCATAGCAACACACATTCTGGGAAAGTTCAGTGTGATAGCAAAAAAATTGAGCAGGTCCATTCTTCTACCTCATGAGTAGTCTCTCAACAAAAAAAGTCACAGAAATTATTTTTTGCCAATGGGGCCAGCTTTGCTGAAATCTTTTTGCTTCCCCCTAAACAACGAAAGGCTACTTTGCCCTAATCTCCCCACAGGGGGAATCACTGAGGGTGATCTACTTCATGACTGGCCTCCCAGTCTGCTTTATGCCTACTCGCTGATTTCATTACTTCAGAAATTTCTACAGAAACCTGCCAGGTTGAAGAGCAAATTCATCCAAATTGCACCTTACTGACCTTGGCAGATATTTTTCCCCTTTCTATGGCCTCATCTACTTTACCAACCTTGGGTTCTGGATCTGATTCTAGACCTCCTGTCTCACCCAACAGGCATGATTCACCTGGACATCTCAAACCCGAAGCTTACATCCTGGTTTCTCAATTCTGTTAATAGCCAAACAACCAGTGCGCTCTTCCTCTGCCCCCCATATCTTTTTATCTTCCCATAATCCTTTCACATAAAAACTATACAAGTAAATGGAAAAAGTTTGTTTACTGCACACAGCAACATCATGTTGAGCCATTTTCACCTCCAATGCATAACATACTCGACTTTTTAGCGTTACTATTTAAAGAAGGGGCAAGCTCCTCTACCATTAAAGTTCAATTAGCAGCAACATCTGATTTTCATATTGGATTTGAAGGTTCTTCAGTGCCCTCTTCCAAACTTTGCAAAGCATTCATGACAGGCACACTTCCTTTGAGACCACCATTTAAAGACCCTACTCCACCATGGAATCTGAACTTGGTACTGCAAGCATTAATACACCCCCCCCCTCCTTTGTGGCCTTATGTTTCTCACTTGGAAAACTGTCTTTCTAGTTGCCATCACATTAGGTAGAAGAATTTTCAGAACTTTAAGCCTCGTCTTCAAATCCCTTGCTTGATTTTTCATAAGGACGGGGTTGTATTACGAACGAATGCATCCTTCCCAAGGTGGTGTCAGAATTCAATCTCAATCAGTCCATAATTTAGCCAGTATTCTTTCCTACATTTGCAAACAAAGGTGAATATATGTTGAATTTATTGGATATTTACAGACAATTACATTTTTATTTACATAGGACAAAAGAAATCAAAAAGACAGACCAATTGTTTGTTTCCTTTGCAGATTTGAAATTGGACAAACCAGTTGCAAAAGTAACTTTAGCCAGATGGGTGACTGATTGTATTTTTTTTTTTTATCTATAACAAATTGGGCCTTACCTTAACTAATCCTGTTATGAGCCCATTCAACTAGAACTTCTTCAGTATTTCTATCTAGGATCTCCATGGACGACATATGTGCAGCAGCAAACTGGGGCAGTCTTCATACCTTTATTTCTCATTACAAGTTAGATCTGGCCTCAAGGGGCAGAGCATCTTTTGGTTCAACTGTGCTCAGGAATATCCTTCCTTGGAGTCCACCTGGGGTTTTAGGTAGCTGGGGACTCTGTCTCAGCAGTTGAGGATAGAATGAAAATTGACAACATCAGATAAAGAAGTTATGTACTCACCATAACGTTTAATCTGTGTTGTCCATTTTCATTTTTTCTTAATTTCCCACCCACCAAACCTCATCCTTTGTTTCTACAAACTTCTGGAAGAGTGAGATATTATAAGGACTCCACTGTCCTTTTTTAATTGAGATACATACACATGCTAATAGAGACCACTTCTGCTAAAATCAGCAAACGAGATCTGAGGTATACAGAAGAAAAGAACATAGTAGGTATTGATTGAAAAATGAACCAACCAAGAACAATGTACAAAAAAAGGAACTCACCAATCAACACAGCTGATAAAACTTTAATAACTGAGCAAAATACAAAAAACAAAGTAAAATACCGGTAAGTACTTTCACGAACTTAATCGCTTCATCAGTATATACAAAATAGAAGTGAATGTAATTTAAATACCCACCAAGGCTCTTCCCATCAATTATGTAAATGAATGACAATATATCTTTAAGACCTGCTCTCAAGTCTTGTCACTGATGAGAAGAGCCTTGATGGGTATTTAAATAGTATCACTCACTTATAGTTTGTATGGTCTGATGAAGTGATTAAGTTTGTGAAAGCACTTACCTGGCCATTGGATGAATTTATTTTTGAATAAAGATGTGTTCGGTAATTTACTGTTTAGATGTTTTACAAATGATATTTAGCCATTTGAGGATACATTTTTTGATAGCTGAACATAGACCCTTGCTCATCCATTTTTTTTTTTTTTTTTTTTTTATGTTTCGTGATGTCAGGGGTGTTACACTTGTGATTAGTGACCTCTGAACATTTTAGATATTTTGGGTTTGAATAAATATATGTCAATTAAATGAAATTAATTTATTTATGGTGGACCCCTTCCATTCCCTTGAGACACTTTTAAATAAAAATGACATGTATTTTCAAAACTAATGAATATTTCCAGTTTGGACATCGAAGATGTATGGTTTCAGAAAGCAACACATCTGTGGCAGCAGTGCTATATGTTACACATGCTATGATCATTGGGAAAGACTTCCTCCTCCATTTTAAAGAACTATGGGGGCAGTAGTAAGGTGGAGAGTACTCTTAACATACCATATCCCCAACCTAAGGGAACCACAGGGACTCTGACCTGGGGGCATATCTGTAC
The DNA here is from genome assembly GCF_019279795.1 of Protopterus annectens. NCBI lineage: Eukaryota > Metazoa > Chordata > Ceratodontiformes > Protopteridae > Protopterus > Protopterus annectens. Next base: position 329,723,822 of record NC_056751.1, on the reverse strand, counting down.
ACCTCCCCAGTGGTAGAAAGGTGGGACCCACCAACAGTTATGTTCAAAAGTAAAGCATAAGTTGCTAATGGCACAGGAATAATTTTAAAATTCTCTAACATTACAAGAATGTGAGTAAGCATACACAGAGAGAATGACCTCTCAACCTTGTAGTTATTAGTACTAAAGTGGGTAGAGAGTAGAGTCAGAAGTGAGCCAGAGGCAGTACATCATAATGGATAAAAAGATCCTGTTGTATGTCCTACAACCCTCCCCACAGAAGAGAGCCTAAAAAGAGAAAGTGCTCCCCCCATAAAAGAACATTTTATTCATTTCTTTTGCTAAATCTAAGATAGCTGCTACCCTTTTTATATTATTGTACATTAACCTATTGACTGTAAATCCTATTTGATCTTTAGTAATTCATCTACTGTATCTGTTAATCTTGTAGCGAAAATGAAAGTAATTTTTTATAGTCTACATTTAATAATGAAATAGGTCTGTATGAGAAAACTTATTATCCTTTCTTTGTTTAAGTATAGGTGAGATTACAGAAAAATTCCATGAGGGAGGACTTATTTTATCACTCTGAATTATCCTGAAAAACCAACACAGTAATTCTAAAATATTTAACAGAAGCAGACTATATAATTCCATACTTAAACCATCTAACCCTGGAGCTTTACAATTTTTCACTCAACCAGCTTAATTTACCTTCACCTTCAACTCTGCACCTCGTGGCTTGAAGAAGTTGCTCTCTTAATCCCAGTTCTGACACCATGTCACTCATCTGGTCAGGATAAAGCAGACAAACATTTGTGGGTTCAGGTCAAGCAGCTTTATTATACACAAACACATCAGGAATGAGGCTTTGTAACTTAAACTTAAATAAACTTGTAAACAGACCAACTACCACACTCATACATGTTAACACTCTGGCTGTTCTGTCAAAATGGCACTGTTGCTGCCTGCATGTGCTCACAATTTATATGCACGTGCTTACTTCTGGAAATGCATCTTAAAGGTACATACACACACTCTGATCTACAAAAGCAGCCTAACAATATACCAGATTGCCTCTTAAACAACTTAAATCAGGATGTATCTGGCCCATTATGATTTCTGCTTAATTACAGCCTCCAGACTGACTTTGTACCAATAGAGTGGAAGACAGCAACAGTCATCCTTCTGCATAAAGGTGGACCATCTACTGGGAAATTACAGACCCATAAGTTTGACTAGACTTGTATGAAAGGCCATGGAAAAATAATCATGGACCTGATAAATAATGACATAGGGAACCTCCAAACACTGGGCCTGACCCAATTTGGCTTTGTCTATGGCAGGTCATGCCTACTGAATCTGGTATATTTCTTTCAGAAATTCACTAAGGCCATGGATGAGGGTAAAACAGGACATACCACCTACTTCAACCTGGCCAAGGCATTTGACACAATTCTTCACTCGGGTATTATAAATAAACTCACAAAACTGGGCATAAATCACTATGTCGCCAGTTGGCTCATGGACCGGACACATATGGTTAAAGTGGGTGAATCCAGATCCAGCAAGAGGCTAGTTCCTAGAGGTGTGCCACAGGGTTCAGTGCTGGGATGGCTTCTGTTCAGAATATACTTCACTGATGTCAAGGCTAAAGTGGAAGGCCACTGGATGTCAAAATTTATCTATGACTGCAAGCTGGGGCAATCATTGAATCCCCCAGTGATATAGATATCCTTCAGGAGGGTCTAGCTCAGACAAATGTTAGGTGCCAGAACCATAAAACTAAAATGTGAAAAAATGCATTGTCATACCCTTTGGGAAGTTAAATACCCTTCAAATTATAACATCAACAGCGCACCACTAAGAGTCAACTCAGAGGTGAAAGATCTGGGTACACAAATGGATTGTAACTTGAACTTTGACAGCCATGTGTCCACAGTGGTGAGGAAGTTCTCATATGTGGTGCAACTTATAAGTAAAGATGTGGAATCCAGAAAGAAGGAAATTATAGTCTCTCTGTATTTAGCCCTCATTAGACCAATAATCGAGTACAATGTACCAATTGACAATTACTTGACTAGGCACTTACAACAGCTGGAGTGACATTATGGGTTTCTCACAAAGAAAATACAAGATGTAAACAATGCTTTCTATATGAATAGACTAAAAGCCCTAATCCCTTTACTCTGTCTTCTACCGACTATTAAGGAGTGAGCTATGCCTGACCTACAAGGCATTCACATATCCAGCCCTGATGGAGCTGCTACACATCCACAAGTCAAACAGCATGAGGGTCACTTAATGTAGGGGTCTAAACTTAGTGACTCAAACAAAACATGCAGGAGAGACAGACATGCCTCAGAGACTGCCCCTTCTTTGGAATAGGCTTTCTATTCACGTTAAGCAAAGCCTTTTCCTGGCCCTCTTTTAATGCAGTTTGGATCAATGGATGGGGAATTGCAAACTCATACCTAGGGTAGTGCCTATGTTCATTATGGACAGGGGCAGTCTGTAACATACTGAAGGCATAGGCACAAATCCATGCCATCCTATTGCCCCAAGGGGACATATACTGGGTAAAATCAGGTTATATTTGCTAGGCTTATAAGGGCTGTTAAGCTATTAGCTTAGTAATCTCCTTATAATGTGAACTCTCTGAACACTATGATATCAATCCCTGATAGGAAAGGCAATCACCAGCCTGCAATCTAAATGTCCCTTGGCCTCCTCCCATTCTACTATACTTACCTCTCTAATTATTTGTTCCCTGTACTTAGTTCCTTTGCCAAATTCCTCCATTAAACTCCAGCCCCATCTTGCCTATTCTCTGCACCCCTAACTGCAGCCATTCCTACCAAAAGAACCTCCCATCTCCAATCCCGTGTCGGCTAAGATCTCAGCACATGCCATGCCACTGTATGAATATAATATTCTGCATCACTGTTGCTATTCTCCTTAAGGATCTGCATCCAAAATCCCATTCTTTCCTTATTTCTTGAATTCCCCCCTGCTTCATCATCATCCCTTTCCATTTGAAATTGTAGTTTTCTGCTTGTGTTATGTAGAAGAGCCTTAAATTGTAGCTCTAAAATATCATTTCAAATCAGGTAATCCTAAACCTCCTTGTTCTGTGGGATGATCAACCCATCCCACTTGACTCTTGCCCTCTTCCCCTAAAACAAAATCCTTCAACTCTGTGTGAATTACTATCCTTAACTTCTTCTCTGTTTGATAAAAATATCCCTGACTTGTGCATAAAATTAAAGGGGCTAACAACATTTTTACTGCTTGTATGTTTCTGTCCAAATCCATAGGCAAGAGTTTCCAGTTTCTCAGTTTTTGTATTATCTTTTAAGTCAGTACCCACACATCCTTAACTGCCATAGCAGAATCATCAAACTATCCTGTCCCCATAAATATAGGTATTGCTGTATCAATTCATATGTGGGTACATAGTTTATAACTACAGCATTTGTTTTATCTTCATTAATTTTATACCCCCCCCCAAAAAAGTAACTCTCTCAGAATGTTCTACAACACTGACATATCCTTTTTATTTTGGTTCCATCAGGTACAAAATAATATCATCTGTAAATAAAGCAAACCTTTCTTGAACACCATACTAATTATATGCTTGAACTTCTGATTCCCCCATCTTCTTTGCCAAAGGTTCAAAATATAATGCAAATCGGAAAGGGAAAAGAAGACACCCCTGCCTGGTTCATCTGTTTTGACACAGCTTATCACACAGGAACCCTCCCACTTTCATTTTTGACACTGATTCCACATATACCCTTTCAGTTAACCTTATTATTGTATCAGGAAATGCAAATGTTTCCATTGCCCTACTCATAAAATTCCAGGCTGCTCTGCTAAATGCCCTCTTTGCATCAAGACTGACCAATAACAGTTGTATTTTCTTACATTCTGTCTCCCTCTGGATCATTGTTGTGCTATCAATGTTGTGAAATGCTTGCCTCCCCTCCACAAAATGACAGTGGTCCATATCTATCAATTTTGGCATAATCTTTGCTATTCTTTTAGACATTATATACATAAATACTTTATAATCATGGTTTAAAATTGAAATAAAGCAGGTGGTGCAGTGGTTAGCATTGTCACCTCACAGCAAGAGGTTCTCCAGTTTGATTCTTATCTTTCCTACTTTTCTCTAAGACAAATGTCTATCCTTTTACCTAATCATCTGCTTACATTGGAAAAAAAAAACACTTTCTGAAATTCAGTCAGTGAAGAAAAGGTATATGAATGTTTAATTGATGTGTTTTTTGTCTTCTGTCTTTATTGTCTATTTCATTTTTTTTTCATTTATTCTTTGTAATATTGTTACTTAGCATAGTTTGGAGCTTATCTCCCTGGGCCTCCACTGAAAATGGACATGTATCCAGTTGGACTAGCCCGGTCAACATATGTAAAATAAAAATAAATAAATAAAATTCTAGGCTGGGGTGCCTCTGTGCAGAGTCTGCATGTCCTCCCTGCATTTGCATGAGTTTCCTCTGGGTGCTCCGATTTCCTCCCACATTCCAAACACATACATCAGGAGTGTTTCTTCCTGGGCCGCCACTGAAAAATGGGCTCTGTCCCAGTTGGACTTACCTGGAAAACAAATGTTAAATAAAAAATGGGCCTTTATGAAGCTGGATCAGATGGGTCTTCATGGTCCTTTGGTACCTCAGTCACCACAACCTTCCTAAAGGATGTAGGTGCTTCCCCTCCTTTTAAACTACTGTTAAACAAAACCTTCCAGATCTTTATCACTTTAATCTCTCCTAGCCTCCAAACTTTCACCAGAATACCATCTATTCATGGAGATTTTCCTGTAAATTGGTTATACATCACCATTTTTATCTCATTTCCTCCTATCACAACTGTTAGTTGTTGAGCCTCATCCACCTCTAATCTTGGAATATTTAATTCTTACATAAATATTTTTCTGGATTTCCCCACTTCTCTGCTCTATACACATTTTCATAAACTTCCCAAAATATCTAGTCATTTTTATTGTTATAGGCTCCTTAAGTTTGGAAACAACCCTTTCTGTTTTCTGTTCCCTAAGTTATTGTGCCAAAGTTTTTGTGCTCTATAGTTGTTATTACTGAGCAGTTGGTTAACAGCAATTTTTCTAAACTCAAGCATGTTATCCAAGTACTCCCTTATTTCTTTTTAGCACTCTACAATTGCACCTCTTCTTGTTCTGTGAGATTCCATTTATTTTGTAATACTTTAACCTTTGTTAGCCCCTCTAAATAATTTTTATTACTTCTTAACCAGATCTCTCTTCTTTTATTTCTACCCTGTTTTTAAACTCCACTTTCATTTTATCCCACTGACTAGCTATAACCTCTGGAGTACTTTCTATCTTACCTAATAACTACTGGATAACTTCCACTAACCGCTCCTTAAGTTCCTTTCTTTTTAACAGGTAGGTAGGGAAGTACACATGTCTCATCTTTACTTCATTACACTGCATTTTTCATCTTAGTAATTATTGGGCAAGAGGTGGTTGGATTTTACTGGAGGAAGTTGGCAAAGGAACTGAGGTGATGGGAACAAATAATTAAAGATGGAAGGGTAGTAGAATAGGAAGAAGCCAACAGACATTTAGATTACAAAATGGTGACTACCTTTCCTATCAAGGATCTATATCATAGTGTTCATGGGTTCACATGTTCATAGGAGATTACTAAGCTAATATCTTATCAGCCTTTATAAGCCTAGCCAATATAACTAGATTTTACCCAATATATGGCCCCTTGGGACAAGAGGATGGCATAGGTTTGTGCTTATGCTTTGAGTATGTTACAGTCTGTCCCTGTCTGTAATGCACATAGATGCTACCCCAGGTTTGAATTTGCAATTCCCCATCCACTGATCCAAACTGCATTAGAAGAGGGCCAAGAAAGGGCTATGCTTAATGTGAATGGGAAGCCTGTTCCAAAGAAGGGGCAATCTCTGACCCACTTATCTGTCTGTCAAGCATCTTTTGTTTGAGTTGCTAAGTTTAGATCCCTAGATTGGGTGTCCCTCATGCTGTTTACCTTGGGGATGCATAGTAGCTCCATCAGGGCTATATTTTTGAATGCCTTGTAGGTCAGGTATAGGTCATCCTTTGATCTGAAATAGTTATTGGCTATCTGTCAAAGTTATCCATTAAATTCATATATTCATAAAAAATATTATTTCTGTCTACTCTTGCCCAGTTATTGTACTTTGGTGAATAATATATACATTTTCTCCATGTTCCTACTACTGAATTCACATCTTTCATACCAAATATTTTTATACATTTCTCCAGAAATCTACCCTCTTTTGTTATATTTTCCCTTCTGCGCCCCAGACACATCCTAATTGTTGCAAGTCAATTTCCAGTCCCCACCTATAAGTAATATTCCCTGCTGAAAAGTGATAATTTTTACCAAATTTTTTTAAAGCTCCATAATAGTTTTAGATGGAATAAATATTTACCAGCATAATCCTCATCCCTTGCCAGTAGCCCCTTACTACCACAAATCTGCAATTATCATCTTTTCCCCTCTTCTATCACTACCAGAGCTCCTATAGCAATTACTATAAGTACTCCTCTTTTCCTTTGTCCCTGATATTCTGCAGAATATCAATTCTGAAATCCTTTCTTTATCAAATTCACATGCTCAGTGTCCTCTATCATTTTTATTTGTACTAGGCATTTCTTAATATAGTTAACTATTCTTTCCTTTTTGTCTATACTTGTGAGACCATTCACATTCCATGATAATAGGGGAAGTGTTGCCATTATGGTAAGAAGTCATTATTCCCACCTATATATATATATATATATATATATATATATATATATATATATATATATATATATATATATATATATACTAGCTTTTTTAAATGTCTTTTTCCAGCTTTTTGTGATACATGCACTCATTAATGATTGGCAGGTTAATCATTTATACAGTATATTCTTATCATCAACATTGGAGCCTATGTCACAGTTTACAAGACTTTTTCTAAAAAAAAAAAGGAACACCTTCATAACCTGTTAACTTAATGCAAACACGCATAACTATGTACATCTTCAAATAATGAAGTTTAACCAACCTAATAGAAACATGTGTGCCAAATAGACAGCTGCTAGCCCAGGCCCTAATTAATCTGAAATTGGGGTTATCCATGCTAAGACACATGTAATTGCCTATGCTTCTACTTGCACTAATTGGTATTTGTTCTTTTTATCTCTATTCCCCCCAGATGTGAAAACAACTTGCATGCTTTCAGAAATCATTAACTTTTAGCCTCGACAAAAACAGTGTTGTCTTTTATTGCCCTACTAACTCCATGGAAATGTAAGAGAAAAAAAGAAAAATACAGTCCTCTGCTAAAGACTAAAAGACAAGTTGAAGCATTTCTTGCTAAAGGAAAACTTTTTATTATAATCAGTGTTCCCATATTTACTTGTTCCACTTAATGTTTGTTATTAGATTATGCCAAGGGTCTTAATCCAGACATTCACCTATGCAAAAGTGAGAGAAAATATATCAACTCTATATATATTATGGTATGTGTTCTTTTACACCCCATCCTCCACTTCAGCAGCTCAAAATTACAGCTTGTTTACTTAAATATGATTTTGGCTGGCTTTACTTCTCTTTTTTGCGCTATAATGCTTAAGTCCTCAATACCAAAAAGAAGAAAGAGAGAGAGAGTAAAGGAAGAAGAAGGAGAAGCAGGAAAAAAAAACATCTGTTTACTTTAGTAACTTTATCACATAAAAGAGAACCAAAAACTCTTTACTATAAAATATGCAATTTCTATTGTGTAAAGCTTCATAGAAATACTGCTACGAACCGAAATTGTTTTGCTTACAGTTATCTTTTTTCTTCTTCTTCCCCTTCCCTTAAAGTTCCTCAAAACATTAATGACATAAAGCAAGACAAATGCTTTTCAGTTCCCCACAAATTTAATAGTCAACAAAAGTCCACTCCTTCCACTTTTTCTTATTCAGCAAAATTTCACAAATAAGTGTGATGCTAAATTTGTCTGTCTTCTGCCTGGCATACAGTGAATACTTATTTTCTATAAACACACCACTGCCTCCAACTTTTAATTATTTGCCCTTTTGCCACAGTTTTATCAGTATCAACTCTTTCTGCTGGTAGGTTTGCATGTTTGCTAATAAAGTTGTTGGCTGTTTTCTCATGGCCATATTTGGAGTATACACATGGTGTATCTTTTCAATTAACAGTTACTGCTGTGATACCAATATAGCCAAAAATTTCACATTTTCCTTATGTGCTCTGTCCTCTAATTATGCCATTTTTAAACAACTCTTTTTTGAGCAGTCTCATACATAGCCAGTGAATTTTACCTCTGATTTTTGAGGTTTAGCAGCTCATTTGAACATCTGTAAAGCTTCTTCCATTTTTTTCCAGTCTTTTGTTATTTGAGTTGATATACTCCTTCAGTGTTTCATTTATTTTAATCAACTCTCAGCACATTTGACTTATTTTTCCTCTAGTTTACTGTAGGTCGTGACTTGCACCATAACTGGAGCTTGAACTGCTTTTTGCTGAACAACTGCAGGATTCTTCCCAGTGATTTCTCTTCACTTTTTCTAGTTGATTTTATTTTAGGCTCTCTTAATTTCTTCTTTGCTGGTATCCAGGCTGTGTGCTTACTAGCCAGTAACTGAATTTTACTCAAACTGACAGTATCACTGGCTGTTATTTCCCAGTTCTGTTTTCACTCTGGGAGAGCTGATGTTAAGCTGCTGATCAATGTGCAGTCATCTTGGAAGTCACCACTGAGGTCTTTTTATCCCAAATGTCAGACAAGTTCTGCTATCATTGGACATGTAAGCAGGGGTTTGGGAGATGAAACCTTTACTAGCAAGGACTTGGGAGATGAACCATTTATAGGCTGCCAGTGTCCATTAGAGAGACAGATGCCAAACCATGGGTGAATTTCTAGTTCCCCAATTTAGACTTGAATTGGGTTAAGAAGGAACTGTGCTTCACATGGATGGGGAGCCTGGTCCAGAGAAGGTGCAGTCTCTGGTATGTGTACTTGTGTCTCCAGTGGGTCTGTTTTATATCACAGGCAAGGTTTCAGACTTTAGTATGGGCAATTCAGGTGCCGTGTGTTTTGTGGATATAAATGAGGTCCATCAAAGTGGGGTCTGAAGATGTCTTATATGCCAGACATAGATCTCTCCTCAATAGCCAGTCAGAGAAAGAATATGGGAATAAGGTTTTGAGGTAGTCTACAAAGGACATGTTGTTTATGCCCTTTAGTTTTTAGTGAGGAACCTCGGTAGACAAGCCAGTTGTTGGATGTACCTGGTTGGGTACATATCAAGAAGGGCATTGTACTCAATAACAGGTCAGATAAGAACCAAATACAGTGAAACAATGACCCACCCCTGTATCTGGAAGTCATACCCTTGTTTATAAGTTGCACAACATATAATTATTTCCTAACTACCATAGATACATGATGGTTGAAGGCTAGATTAGTGTCTATGTATATCTCCAAGTCTGTGACTACTGGGTTGACACTCATGATTGTGTTGTCAATATGGTAGTTACCTGGAGTGGCTGACTTCCTGAAGCATACTATTATTCATTCCTGGATATTTAGTTTTAGTCCATGGCTCTGACACCAGTTATTTGTCTGTGTCAGCCCTTCCTGGACAACACTACTGCTGATGGGGATACTATGACTATCCTAATTTGATATGGTTACCAAATTTGGTCACCCAGAGGCCCTTGATATTGTCCCTGACTTCAGAGAAGTAGATGCGAAAAAGGAACGGTCCCATCACCAGGCCATGAGGGACTCAGTTGGTGACTGGCCTCTTTGTAGAGGTGAATTATGCAATTCTTAACTTCCTAGGTCTTTTCTGTGAGCCATCTGGCTATCCACTGGGTGACATAAGGGTTTATACCTAATCTCCAGAATTTGTCAACAATGCCTGAGTGGGATATTGTGTCAAATGCCTTGAGCAGGTCAAGGTAGGCAGTGTGAACTGTTTTGCTCTCCTCCATTGCTTTGGTGACCTTCTCAAAGAAGTAGGTATGATCTGCCCGTGATGAAACCAAACTGGGTTAGGCCCAGTGTCTTTAGGTTTCCTGTGTCATTATTGATCATTTCCTTGATAATTCTTTCCATGGCTTTGCATATGAGACTAGTGAGACCTATGGATCTGTAATAAGCAGGGTCGTATATGGCCTGCCTTTGTGCTGAATGATGACAGTTGCAGTTCTCCATTCATGAGGCATGAAGCCTGTTTGAAGGTTACAGTTAAATTGTGATTTATGATATGTCATGTTTCATGCTATTTAAAAAGCAGCTTGGGATATTGTTAGGGCTCATCAGTGCAGTGTTTTTGGCCCTAGAGACAGTATTTTGACCTTTTACCTAGTGATAACTGGGGGTTATATTTGATGGCATTTCCTGATGGGAGGCTGGGGGGGGGGGAGTAAAGTTATAGTAGAATATGTCTGCCATTAGGTTGGCTATATCTTCTGTCTCACTGTAGGTGGTTCCATTAACAATAAGCTTTGCACAGAATTGTGTATTGCCTTTGAGGTTTCAGACAAAGCTAAAGAATGCCTTGTGGTAGTACTTCACCTGGGATGCCAAATTTACCTCTAATTTGGCTTTGCTAGACTTTATTTGTCCTCTGAGTTGTTTGTTTAGTTTGATGAGAATGCTTTTATCCTGCTGGGTGCTATACCTCCTAATTTTTGGTATGATTTTCTTCCTTCTGTTATACAGTCAATTGATATTGTGATTCCACAGGGTGGCTTTTTGTTTTAGTTAGTTCTTTGTACTTATTCCTGATGGCTACTGCTGCCTCTGCGCAGGTATTAACATGCTTATATGGGGTTTCTGTGAATAGTTCTGCATAGGCAGCAGTGTTCTCAAGGTGAAGGAGGTGCTTGAAATTTTGCCAAGTTATCACTTAATAGTAGGAAGTTAGCCTTAGAGTAGTCCCTGAATGTTCCAGTGGTAGCTGAGATCCTAGGTTTTATTTTTAGTTCAAAAGAAATCATTTTATGGTTTGACCATACAATAGATGACTAAGAATGAAGCATTTATTAATTCAGATGAAGGCAGAAGGCATTTCATTAACACAGGACAGATGCATGGGATAAAGGGTTAAGGTTACCAGGTACAGGGCTATTGACAGAAAACATAACTATATTTTTTCTTAGAGGGAAGTGTAAATTACAAATATGTGATGGCATTATTTGGGGAAGGAGTGAGGTAGAGAGGTGTACTGCAAGACAAAAGCAAGCATCAGCACCTACATTATAAAACATACATTTGTTTGAAGGATAACAAACTCCATCACTTAAAATGAGCCAGCTCTGTACTTCTCAAAGTGGAAGATAAAATGACTGCCACAGATAGGTATATGCTGGGAATAGTAATAAAGTGTGAGACATTTATGTTTATAAGGGTCCGTGATTTACCAACCCAAAGAAAATGTCATGTTAAATCATTTTCTTAAGAATGTGCTATTTTGGATATAGGAAGTTAACTGTACTGCACAAACTAATTATAATTTTTTATGAGCAGTCAGACGTTATGTTATTATTTCCCTCAGTATTTCTTTTCACTGACAAATTTAGATTTCCCTTCTATTATAAGATACTCTAAATAAGACAGTGACAACTAATGTATCTATCTCCGTTTCACTCTTTACATAATTGACACTGTGACCTCTAGAATGTGTGATTAGTTTTTCCAATGCAGCCAGTCAGCAGTTACTAGCTCAACCGCCTGTGTTGCTACCGTCAGAGTGAGGTTATTTAGTTGGTGATGCAGTGGGAAAATATAACTAGATCTGTCAGCTACCAGGCAGTGTTCTATTTCAGGCTTTCAGCACAGCATTGATGGAAGAAACTTTGTAATGAACAAAGGTGAAGAAAAATATGTTTTAAAAATACAGCCAGCTAGCTAAATATTATCTTTGACATTTGAGTGCCTGTTGGTTTTAGTTTTGTTAGATGTAATGTGTAATGAAAAGACATTAATTAAAATGCTGCAAGCAGTGGAAACAGTTATTGGTATTCTTCTTGGAAACGGATTTTGCAGAATCTTCCTAATGCATTCTTTACATCATATGAGATTTTCTGACATAGAATGCCCGTGGTTTTGCATGAAAAATAACTTCTCCAGGTAGACACATTACTCTGGGGCTTAACCTTAGCTCCAGGGTTTATGTGAGATTTCTAGAAGCAGTGACAGCACTTCAGAGAAGAAATACAGTACAAGAACATATTTTCTAGGCAAAGCAGAACAGAAGGTTCAGAAATACACTGCAGTGTTTTGCAAAATATTGTACAATTATTCTTTCTTTTTAACAGAGTTAAGACTATGATCTGTATGCTGTTCAGCAGAAGCCATCCTTGCCATGTGCAAGGTAGCAGAGCTTGATACAAAGCAAAAAGTGACTTTTTGCAACTTCTGTGCCTATATCAACAGCAAAACCAATAACACTCTGGGCCTAGTTGATGTGGAGACTATTCTAAATAAGTTCCACACTGACAACAAAGATCAGCCCCACCTAACTGGAAAATGATGGTTGTGGTTGATCTGGTCAGAGTCCTGTAGTACTCAGGTATGCAGCCTTTGAAATCAATATTTTTTTCAAAATATGTGATACCTTATTCTAATAACAGTTATATCCCCAAAAGAATAGGAAGGAGTGCTGTGTTTAGGTCATCGGTGTGAGCGAAATATCTGTTAGTGCTGCAAAGGTGGGAAAATGGTCTACTGTGGTATTTTAATAAACTAAAATTGTTTTTCTTTAAGCTGAAGCCCCCATACCTTCCTTACACGTGACTTCATCGCCTTGCTTAATACCTTGGAGGAAAGATTATTTTTTTCTATTTAGAACAACCTTATTATCAGAAGCTCTTTTTATACTAGTGTACATACAGAACACATTCTTTCTATCTGCTGTACTAGTCCTAGAAATCTTAATGATTTTATGGTATGTAAACCCTTTCTCCACAAGGAAATGAAGTGCACATAAATTTGGGTGACACCATCACCAAACTCATGGTGTTGCGTTTACAGATATTTATAGGTGCCTCACTAGGTCAGACATGTCTGGACTTGTGAAAAAGGAACTCATAACTAGATTGAGCTATTCTCAGTGACTTGGGTGATGGCACAATTTCCTGTGATGCTGGGAAAATGATGAAGTTGTGGGACTCCCCCCCCTCCCCCCACACACCCCGGGTGCTTGGTTTCATGTACTTTGGACATTGAAGTGCAGTTTGAGTGCTGAACTCCTGAGGTCTTGTCATTTGTATGAGGTGTTAAATGAGATGGTGGTAGTTGAGGTGATACACAGTTTCCCATAGTGCTTAACAAAAAAGTAACAGATCTATTTTTTTTTTTTTAACAAAGAGTACGTATTACATCTTTCTTATTTTCCTTTCTTTAAAAGACACACAAAAACATTTCTAACCTTTCTAACATTATAAATTCTTTCCATTAATTTTCCCCAACTTTTCACTCATGCATCCTTTTTACAACAACACAGTTTATGCCTAAGAATATTTCAAAGTCAGGAGAAAATTTCCCCTCTGTCCTGCCCAGATCACTCCTCATTACTATAAATATCACAACAGGTCTCCTGTGAAAACAAAAAAAAAAAAGTGATTTGAGTGCAGACAGTGAATTTATGGAAAAAATAAATAAAAGAGGCACATCAAATAAATTGGTATGCCATAAATAGAAGTCAAATGAGAGCAAAAGTGGTTTATTGCACACATTCTAAAGGTGCTGTAAGTTAAAGAAAAATAAAATAAAATGATATATCAGGCATTAAACTACTATTTCAGGACATAAAGTGGAAATGAACAAGTTGTCCATTTTTTATAATGAAAATAGAATTTGGTGGCATCTGAATTAAACTGATATGGATAAAAGAAATAAACCATTTGCTTTGTGCAGGAGCATCTAAGTCTGTTTCAAGTCTATGCTAACTTTCTTAGAGAATGGCCAGTCAAAACTAGAGCAGTCTAAATTCTGAGCTGTGAGGCAAAATTGGGGTAAGGAACTGGGTGCGAATGTAATTCTTCTAAAGTGTTAACACTATGTAGTTACATTCCAAGACCAATGTTTCAGTATGTTATCATGCAATACAGCCAGTACATAAAAGTTTAATTTTTTTAAAGATGTGCAGGGACCTGGTAAGGGAGGATTTGTTTGCTGGTGAGAGGGTCTAGGCTTATGTTGAATTCTGGGAGCATTAACCAAAAATATAGAGAATACTGGAATGCTTTATATGTATCTAAATGCGCACAGATTAAAAGCCCATTTGAGGAATACCTTGGTCAGTAAGAGATTAAGGATATGCAGAAACTATTACTCAACTGAATGCAAATTAGCAGGCAGGGGTCATGGTAGCTGGAGTTCAGGTAACTTACAGAAAAAGAAAGAAATAAGTTTTAGTGTTCAGCTCTGCGATAGAGATAGATGAAGCCCGACTATACCCCACACAATGAAGGTTTGAATATCAGTCTGGGTTCTGGAGGAGCCCACTAAGGAAGGATGCATGTGAGTGGTTGAGACCAGTGTCAGTTTTATGCATATGAAATCAGTTAAAGCACTGACAGAAAAGCATCACCGTGGAAAGTGCAGTGTTGTGTATCAGTGCACTGGGATTTGGGGGAGGGCAGTATGAGCCTGGCAAGTGATGTGCATACTCTAGCCAAGCACCGCAAATGTGCAGACATGAATATTCCAAAGTATGTCTGCTTAGCAAGTTATTGCATCACCCTGCTAGCTATCAGCAGAATAAGAAAGGCTCACCCTCCCAAGGGATGAATGGGCCAACTGGGGATGTGGCCTGATTGTTGCTGGGGAAGATAGAGGACAAAAACAATATTAAAAAAAAAGAAAGAAAGGTCTTAAACAGTTTTTTATGTACATATTTCTGAAGTGTCACTTGCACATGGTTAATGATGGACTAGGATGTCTTTCACTGGGAATGTTTGTTGACAGCCATCTCACATTGGTGCTGTTTTTCTTGTGGTTTTCAGGTGCCAAAAAAGCCCGATATTGGGAAATGAAGCTTGCTGCAGTTAGTAGTTTTTTTTTTAACCACTGGGCAGTCTTGATCTGGGATACAGCTCTTATGCAGGGAGACCATTAAACCAGCTGATACACACAGTGGTCTGCTAGGACTTTGTATTATGAATTCCAAAAAGTGTAGTCACTAGATTCCCAAGCAACAAGCAACAGACCACTGAATGCAACATAAAATAATAAACACTTTAATATCTATATTAAAAAAACATTAATCTCTGCATGGTTTTGGATACCTCAGTTCTTTGTCAAGCTTAAGCAAAATCACTTAACACACACATTTAAATGTTAATATTCTAAGGCAGCATCAATGCAGTCTCATTGCTCTTAGCGTAGGGTTTTAAAGAAGACATTTAATTTAAATGGATTGAACTAACATACTTAAGGTGGCAGTTGCCTCCTCAGTAAATATAAAGGTAACTGTGCTGTTCTCTTTGGCTCAGTACTGGGACCTTTCCTTTTCAGCGTCTACTAATACCTAATACCTCTCATTCTCTTTGTGCAAGAATTCTAAACAAAGCCAAAAATAATGGCAGGGGGGATGGGGGGGACAAAGGCCCAACATCAAGGAGAGATTTTAAATGATACCCTTTTAAACTTAGAAAGCTGGTAGAGTAACTGATTTTGCATTAACATACATTTGCTAAAGGATATGAAGGCTGAAACAAAAATGTCTGTCATTATTTAGTAACATAATGTTCAATGATATTCCAGAAAGCAACAAATATGTAAAAGAAAAGTCTTGGCATTATGTGAAATTCTGGACAGTAGTCAGAAAATCCTGTTGTTTGGCGCAAGTAATATCTTAAAAGCATATCATCCAGGTCAAGTGATGTTATCATCCTCTTTATGCAACCCTAATTAGACCAATTACTGAACACAATTCCCTGTTTGAGATGTACCTTTCTAGGCATATTAAGTAACTGAAAAAGCTCCAGAGGTTCCTAACGAAGAAGATTGTTGACATAACGTCTCTACACTACCATGAAAGGCTTGAAGTGCTTCCCCTTTACTTGGTTTCTTATAGACTCTTGCATGATAATCTATGCCTTGCATTCCACACCATTAAGGACACCCATCCTCCTTAATCTCCTGTATCTTTACAAGACAAATAGCCCCACTAATACTAGAACCTGGGGCTTACATGTCCACCAGGACATAAGTAATGCATGCTGGAGAGGTGTATTTATTACCAGACACCCTACCTACATCCGTAACAAACTTCCCCTGCAAGTTAAACTTGACCCGCTAACATCCTTCACATTAAACATGGGTGATCGCATAGGTTCCCATAAATTTATTCCAGAACTGACCTGCTTTGTCCTTTTTGAGAAGAGGGTACAGTATGAGAATGGTTATTGGCAAAGTGTAAATGGCCTTATAACTTAATTACCTTGCATCTCCTGTGGTCCTGTGATCCTAAACAGTAGCATTATAACTTAATTACCTTGCATCTCCTGTGGTCCTGTGATCCTAAAGTAGCAACTATGACTTCTAAAGTGAATATTTTGACCAGATTCATGTGATAATAATGCATTGCTGTAATCCCCATCTTGTGTATCTTTAAAAAAAATTCTAAACATGGAATTTAAAACTAGACACATGATCAGTTATGTGGATTAATAACTGCCAAGCCCCTGAAATCAACTTGTTTAAACCACGTATCAGCAAACACTGGAGTAAACCTTTAGTTTTTGCAGGGAAGTCACACAGCACTGGAGAAAAGACAAAATTCCACCCTCAAAAAATTACTGTGATGATTGTCATTTTTAACATATACTTTTATGATTTATATTTTTATATCACCTGCACTGGTCTGTGCCTGTTCTTGGGGCTCTAAAGGCTGTGTTTTTATGAATTGTTATGCTGGGAGTGACTTCAATAAGGAGAAGTTAAGAATGAAGTCCATTTCTGGCTTCTGTTTACTTAAAACCATACTAAATATGTATGCCTTCAACACATTTCACATGGTCTTATGTGTACATGTATGCATATACACCCAACCAATACACACCCAACACAAACACACATAGCACACACTACACACAGTGTCTGCATGGATATGTTACTTTCCTTTAACTGATTTTGTCCATCTTATTATTTACTTAGTTTATTGTTATAGTTAAAAAGGCAAGCTTAATTATCTGTTTTATTATTTTACTTCCTTCTGTTGGAATTGTGGCTGGTTACTTATCTTCTGTGTCCTTCGTTACATCTGATCCATTTAGTGTTATAAATTCCTGAGAAGGTCTAATATGTAATATCACTAACTTTCTTCACATTACAATGAAGCAGCCCTGCATGTTTATTCTTGACTTGATTGTGGCAAAAATAAATTCAAAGACACTGAAGTAGTAAGTTCAGTGTAGATTTATGCTACTGGCATTTGGGCTTGCTCATAATCAGTTGAAGAACTTCACCCTCATTTTTGGGAAACTTTTAGGAAAGCAAATGTTTCTGCAGTGGAATTCTGTTGTAATAATGCCAAAGAACCACTATGTTGAAAATTAATGCCCAAATGTCAAAAGGGCAAAAAATTAAACTGCAGTATTCCCTATATCTCCAGTATTGGGAACAAGTACCCTACTCCCCACAAACTTATATATACATAGACAATGAACATACCAACTCGAAGGGATAAATCTCCCAAACAAAGGAATCAATGCTGGCACATATTTAGAGAAATTCCACGGGCAGTGATTGCATATGGTAAACAGCAATCACCATTGTGCTCCTCTGTATCTTTCACTTTGACAACTGAGACCCAGGAAATGTCACTTTTGCCACTCTAGATAAACCAAATAAAATGGTACTTAGGAGGTGCCACTGACTAAATATCATTTCATGTAACTGTGTGTCTTCTGGGAATAAAAAGCAACGACCCTGCTTTCTTGCCACCATCCTGCAGTGCCACCCCGACTTTTCTAGTTAGTCTACATAGAGTCTTATTAGAGGGAAGCACAGGTTTTATGTGTTCTTTTCAGAAATTTTAATGAAGAAACTGTTTTCCTTCATGTGTCTGAGGATATTTGCATATTCTGCTTGTGTTCTTGTTCTTTTAGAATCCAGGTTCCTTGCTGAAGCAGAGCTCATTACTCATCATATTCAGACATTGTAATGTTTTCATTAGGAATGGACAGTACTGTGCAAATGTAAACAACTATTTTAGACAGCCACTCTCTGTCAACAGAGGGTACTGAGACAATGCTGGTTTCAATAAACACTGTTAGAATTAAAACACTTGCTTTGGGACAAATGATGCATAACTTGTGTTCCATCAGTACTACCTACCCCTTTAGCTCAATTAACAAATACTTCTTCACTAACTGACGATTGCTTATAATGACTGGAAATACTTTTTTTCCTCATAATTAGTTTGTTAGGCTATTACTCTTTCATTAAGGATTGCATAAAATGTAGTCACACCTTGTTGAATTGTTGGATAAGTGATCCTGCAGATTATGTTATGATAGGTGATATTATAGTACGTGATTTTTTTTCAAACAAGAAGATACTACTTCCCATCTCAAGATTGTCCTGAGAGAAAAAACAAAACAAAAGGAACATGTGGAAAACATAAGTTGCAATGGGAAAGTTACCTTATTCAGAGGTAAGGCTGTAGGTAGAGAACAGTGATTTTCTTATAGTCCTGTTTTCTAAATGAGGTTGTAGTGTATGTAGGGTTAGTGCACATGTGCATTGATTTCTTTGTGTCTGTGTGCATGTGAAAGAAAACACGCATCACTGAATGTACCATTGTAGCAACCAGTAAATGGATAGCTCTTGGTTAGTGGAAATAATAAAAAAGTGTTCTTTGAAGTCACACACACACACACACACACACACACACACACACACACACACACACACACACACACACACACACACACACACACACACACCAGTAAATGCTTGCACTGTACACACACACACACACACCAGTAAATGCTTGCACTGTATTTTGGATTCACAACAAAAAAGGGCAGTATGCATAGGATCCTTATTGTTTAGCTTTTGAGCGTCTGTTCCTTCTTTCCATGTTCTACATTGTTCAGCACCATGTAAAGAAGGCATAAGTAAACTGTGAAGATTAAGCTGCTTGCCCAGTTTGGCCAAAATTTGCATGGGATGCTGTTCCAAATTACATTAGTATATGTCACATTAGACCAATGGGAATGACAGTCTGAACTATGGCAATACTCTTGCATTGGATCTTGTGGGTCTGTTTAAGAACTCATTGCTTCTAATTGCTGTAAATGCATGGTATAACTATCCAGAGGGTGTTTGTATGGAAATAACCTCCAAAAGAAACATGTGAGGATTATTCACAACAGATGGCTTTCTAATCTGATTGACAGTGATAATGGGCTGCAGTTCATATTAGTACTTAATTCTGTCATGAGAGAGAGCGGCATTAAATATTTTATCTGTGTCACCCATAATTTGTCCATAAAATAGCTGGCAGAAAGTTACAGATAGATGCTCAAGGAAGCTATCAATGCTATGAGCTCAGATAGCAAACCATTAGTGCACAAGACATATTTTTGCCATAATGTAATTCATATATTTGCCAATAAAGTGCTAAAATGTCATTCTTAAAAATGAAGTTTAGGTCCTAGCAGGACCTTATGGACCCCCAAGTCAGAAGACAACATGAAAAAGAAGCCCCCTAAGAAATGTTACTAAAGTGCAGTTTGTAAAAGTTTTGATTACAAGACTAATAATAGCAGCTACCCCAAATGTCTTCACAAAAAGTGACATTTTGGCACACAGCTGATGTGGGAGGAGTTATGTGGAGAAGACAAGTGAAACAAAACTGCTCATCAGGTGGAAAGTCTATTGCCTACTCATACACAACTGATAATCCAATATATCTTTTTCATGAATGATATTTGGTTGAGGAAGCATGTGATGAAAGGTCTGTATCACTGACATTTTGGATGAGTTAGCTAGAAAGACATAAAGATGGATAAACAGTGATACATCCTAGCAGGACAGGCTGATTGAATGAAATTATGCCAGGAAAAGGATGGATGGCCACTGACATAACTAATGAGAGATGGCTGACCCACGTTGTCCTTAAAGAATAGACGACCATTATCATAGCCCACAGGGGACTACTGACATACCTGGAAACATTTATGACCAGAAGCATTAATAGTCTTAAACAATAGACACAAAGACCCATATGGAAAATTCAATGTAGAAATCTGTTCAGGTGCTATGTCTACATGCACTAATGATCCAAACTCAGGTAGGCTACACTGATGCTATCTTGAACACCTAAGATGATCACAGAGAGCAGATTTATGAAAAGGGACCATTCATATCAACTTGATTTTCTTATTGCCCATATTTAATGTTAAAAATAAATGCTTATCTTAGACTTACTAATAATTAATATAAAAGCAATATTGCACTTTATATATACTCAGTGAATGATCAGATGTGACCTTGAAGAAGAGGCCAAAGAACCATATGTGGAGAGGTCCGTAAAGAAGACCTGTTCAATTGATGCACCAGTGCAGGCCACAGTTTCAATGCTAGCAGGGCTATAGAGATGCAGTTATGAGCATTTGAGTAGACTCCGTTATTACCTGAAACTATATTTGTGATTAATGAGTACATATGTAAACCCGAGTACTTGAATTTATTTTTGTTTTCATCTCTGTTTCTCCACTGTGCTGTTAGAAATGCTTGGTGAGCCAATTTCTACTGATAACTTGTAAAATACTACTTTATATGTGTGTGTGTGTGTGTGTGTGTGTGTGTGTGTGTGTGT
The DNA here is from genome assembly GCF_019279795.1 of Protopterus annectens. Lineage (NCBI taxonomy): Eukaryota > Metazoa > Chordata > Ceratodontiformes > Protopteridae > Protopterus > Protopterus annectens. The sequence continues at coordinate 329,702,935 of NC_056751.1, read as the reverse complement.
GTGTGTGTGTGTGTGTGTGTGCATATATATATATATATATATATCTTCATGTTTTATATGTGTGTGTGTGTGTGTGTATGTAATATATATCTTCATGTTTTATGTGTGTGTGTGTGTGTGTGTGTGTGTGTGTGTGTGTGTATATATATATATATATATATATATATATATATATATATATATATATATAAAGTATGGTTTACTATCACAGTCCTGAAACCCATAATCCTTAGATAATATCAAAAGACGAAAATGCTGAAGACCACACTATCAAACTCTTGGACTTGTCCACCTGCAGTAGTTGCAAGAATATAAGGATTTGACTTAGCATGCATTTTCTGAATTATTTGAAGTTTGAAACTCAAATGTATGTCATTATTTAGTGACTTCAATTCTCGTTGATTTTCCAGAAAACCACAAATTTCATGAGGAACAGATCAAAAATACGAGACAAAATCTGGATGTTCTGCGATAATCTGGACAGAGGTATGGTTCACAGTGGTAGGAGAGATGGGAGCTTCTATATTTGTGTTTTTTAGATATTGTGGTCTTCAGCATTTTGGTCTTTCGATATTATAGTCTCAGGATTGTGGGTTTCATATATACGTGTGTGTGCGTGTGTGTGTGTGTGTGTGTATGTATGTGTGTGCATGCATGTGTGCACGTGTATACTTCAATTGATCTAATGTTCTTAATATTTTCACTCAAAACATCGACAAAAAATATCTAAACTCAAAGTATCTTAAGAAAGTGAGCACATCCAAAACCAACTACAAGGTCATACAGTCAGTACCAGCCTTTGGTCAACTGGTGCCCTAGGCAAAAGGGCTTCCCAGCGCCCTCCACACCACCTGGTGCCCCAAACCTGGCATACCTACACCACCCAGATTACTGGAAAAGCCCCCTTGCTAGAGCGGTGTCCTAGAGGCTGCCTAGTTGACCTATGCCTAAGTTTGACTATGCATACAGTAATGTGGAAAGGGCATATACCTCTCTCAGCTATAGCATCAGTTTTGTTGATATTTTTTATGTTGATGTTTTGAGTGTACATATTATGAACATTAGATCAGGTGAAGTACTCACAGCATCAGTGCATTCAACTGAGTCTGTTTTCACTAAAAAACAAATATCTGACAAAAAGTTACTGAAAACTCATTTCAGTAAAAGTTACACTTCCTTGAATCACAATTCATAGAAAACTGTAGAATTCAGCAAACAGTCTCTTTTGGTGCAGTTTGTGTTTGCTTGCCAGTAGTTATTCAACGTGCATGTTTTTTTCTTTTGCCCATTGCTGTGTGACAGTGGAATTAGTATTTTTAATTAAGAAGGATAGAGGGACAATACATTTCACATGGGGAACTCTAATGATGTTTTCTATGAAATGTGTTTTAAGTAAAATGTGTTTTCTGTAGATCAGTGTCGGTGATTTGTGATTCAGTGAAGTGAGATTCAGTAAAAACAGTTGTAATCATCTCTCTCTCACCCTATATATGTATATAGTTCCCTTGCATTTAATTGAATATACAGTTGTTCGATGAGTTGAAGAAGCAGTTTGAATTAACAAACATTTGAATTGCCAAACATTCATAATTTAGAATGCCTGTTTTACTGAAACAGGTAAGTGGGGTTTCGTTAGGGGTGGGAGTGTATGTGTGTGTGTTTTGGGGTTAGAGTAATGGTTAGGTAAGAGCACAGTTTTACTGTGTGTGTGTGTGTGTGTGTGTGTGTGTGTGTGTGTGTGTGTGTGTGTGTGTGTGTGTGTGTGTGTGTGTGTGTGTGCATGCAAGCGTGCGTTGTATGGTTTTAATGGTGGTAATGAGATTAAAATGGTTAAGATAATATCAGAGTCTAGTAATAGAATTGTGCATACACTTTATTGCAGTGATACATACATATGTTCTTTTCAGGAAAAAATGGGAATGTCAAACCACAATTGGTTTATTCTCATTTTTGCTGACCTGCACTACTGCGAGTGTGCAGTTTAGAGAATGCCACTGTGCTTTCGCACGTATGTCTTTGGAGTTATGACTACACATTGCAGTACAGTGGGGATTGGGAAATTACCCTTTTCCCCACTGTAGTGCAATCTCGGAATTGGAATATAGTATTTACAGGGGGTGTGGAGTGCAGGGGGGCACAACCCCCCTGCAAAAACATTGCATTAAATGATATGTAGTAGGGACGTTGCAACTCAGAATGTTGAAAGTGCGAATTTGAATGTTTCGCTATATGCACTTCGACATTCTGTCCTAATTAATATGCTGCATGTCACACATCTGAATCGAAGGTGTGAATGGATTTTGTTGTGTACTTCGATATTCTCATAGTAAATATATTTATATACGTGTGTATGTATAGGGTGAACTGCCCTTATGATTATTTTCTCTTAATGGGTACTAACCTTGTACACTTAGAAAATATTTGTTGACAAGGTATATAATTTTTGTATATGTCTGCTTTACCCCTGTGTTTACTAGTATAGTATGATTCAGAGTATATATCATGAAATCACTTCAGAAAGCATCTCATTTTCACATGTATTTAGTTATGTTTCTTAAAGGCAAATTACATAACAGCATAAATATGGTGACATCCATTCTCTGGGCCAGTAATCAAGGAGCCTCAATCCTCGCCACTCACATCAGTGGAGAACATTCACTTAGAACAAAATTGGATATGCACAGTATTTTAGATGCAGCTGTCTGTACCAAACACAATTTCCCTTAAGATCACACAAGGAGCACACTGCAAACCTGGGACTAGGCTTTCTCTCCAGGCCCCGAATAAGACTCCACCACTCTTTCTGTAGAAACCAGTGCTCTGTGTCCATTCTAAGTAGCTGACACACACATTCACTGCCACCAGCCAGCTACTTTAAGGATGTCACCAGGGTACCCAATTACTCTTAGTAAAATTAATAGTTATACAAGTGGTAATGTTCAACCAAGCAGCAAAACTTTCAAGAGCATGAAGCCCACAGTGCCACCAAATAAATGCAATTACTGTCAAAAGTTAAACTATTTTCTAAAAGACCAGCCACAATGAAAGATATAGGTATTTTTAATAATAAATATTAAAGTAGAAAACATGACAATACTGAATATATATTTACAGTAAGCACCAGAGTTTCAATTCACAAAACAACACAGATGGAAAGATTCAGACAGATACAGAAACAATATTTAACTAGACTCACTATATTTTCATAACTGACTGAAGAATTACTGTTCCCTAATTACTTGTTAAAACAAGGCAAGATGAAGTGGGTGAGTGATCTTTGTTGTCAAGTTTCCAAAAAACAGAGTGCTGAGTGCCACTATCACATCTTTCACTAATATCTAAATATAATTTCAGTGCTGGCTATAGAATGATATCACATCTGGTCACCTGATTCTGTGGTTCCCACACTACCCCTTGACTAGAAACTTGAGCCAGGATCTGGTACAGATGTGTCACAATACACACCTAGGGCTTTGCTAAGGAATCTGGAGACTGTAAAACAATTCCAATACTTTCATCCTTCTGCAGACTAACCAGCCATTCTCTGGGACCCCAGGGTAGCAATTAGCTCACTACTAAGGACAATAAGAGCAGGACCCTAGTTATAGATAAACTCACTAAACTAGGTATAAATCCCTATGTCACAATTATTTTGTGTACAAAATGGGGTGCAATCTTAAACATATTTTAGAGAGAGACAATCTTAATGGTTACAATAAGAGATATATAAAGGACTCTCACACTACAAAATGTGGGACTTGTAACCAGTGTTATGCGATTAATGAAAAATATAGTCTCACTTTAAAGAATTATAATCATTTGAAAATATACCCGTCTAAGGGCAATTGTAGGACCACTATGTTGGTATATATAGCAGTCTGCTCAATTTGTCATAGTTATTATATAGGAAAGACTAAGAGGCAGTTGAGACAGCGTATCTATTCACACTTTTATTGTATAAAAAAGAAAGACCCAAAAAATGCACTGTCAAGGCACACTATACAGTATGGTAGTGATCACACTTTTAGTTTTTTTATCTTAGAATCTGTTCTTCGTAATCCTAGAGGGGGAGACTATAAAATTATTTAGCTTACAGAGAGTTATGGTGGCAAGTTTATACTGATGCCACTACACCCCCAGGAATCAATGACTATCTGTCTATTAAGCCTTTATTAAATCTAGGCTGATAGTTTTTATTATTTATGAGTTTTATTATATATGGACTGTTAATAACCTCATTTTATATTCATTATATCTGTTTATTATAGATTGATGCAAAGTTGTATACACCTATAGCAATGTTTTTACCATTGGTATTTCTTCAGCATTTTAGTACTGTTACTTTTAATTTTGATTGATAAGCTGCTCTGATTTGGCGCCTAAACATCTATTTAATGAGTTTGTAATTAATTTCAAGTGGTTCTGATGAAGCTCGGTTTCTGAGTGAAAGCGCTAAACTTTATGTATTCTGTGTTTATTAAACACTTTTGGTTTTAATATCAGTGTTTACTGTCAGTGCTGAATTTACTGTGGGAGGTAGCAGTTTGCATGTTGGATAAACTGCTGTGACCTATGTCACAATATGGGTTGCCAGCTGGCTCACTGACAGAACCCATACTGTGAAAGTAGCAGACTCTAAATCCAACTTCAGACCAGTGACAAGTGGAGTACCACAGGGTTCAGTCCTGGGTCCTCTCCTGTTTGGTATCTACTTCTCTGAAGTACAGGCTAACACAGAAGGTCTTTGGCTAACAAAGTTTGTAGATGACTGCAAACTAGGAGCCATAATCAAAACTCCTAACGATGTGGACATCCTACAAAAGGGCCTCACTGAGACAGATGCCTGGTGTCAAAGCCATGGCCTCAAGCTCAATGCCAAGTGCATTGTCATCCCTTTTGGTAAAACTCTGTACCCATGAAAAAACACATAGGCGGTAGTCTATTAACACCGAAGGTGTGATAAGAGACCTTGGGACACAGGTGGACAGTAGTCTCTCCTTTGATAATCACATCACCACAGTAGTCAGGAAATCCTTCTACGTGGCACACCTCATCACAAAAGGTTTCTCATCCAGGAAAAAAGAGGTCATTGTTCCCCTCTACTCATCACTCATTAGACCCATTATAGAGTACAGCACTCCTTCTGGTATGTACCTCACATGACATCTACAACAACTGGAAAGGCCACAGAAATACCTCACAAAGAGGGTTAATGGCCTCAAACAGATGCCCTACACAGACTGTCTCAAAAAACTCCAGCTTTACTCTGTCACATATCGCCTACTCAGAGGCGAACTCTGCCTAACATATAAAGCTATGTCAAACCCAGATCTGTTGGACATGCTCCACTTAAAGAAATCCCAATCCCTTTGAGCTACACGCTCTAGGGACCTGAACCTTGTCACCACAATAAACAGAACATGCTGGAGGAATAGATTCCTGTCCCAGAGACTTTCCATACTCTGGAACAAACTACCTATCTATATCAAACAAAGCTCCTCATTAGCACTCTTCAAGAAAAACCTTGATGATTGGATGGGAGATAGGAAATTCACCCCGGGGATCACTTCTGTGGCTCTGCTTAACAGGGGCACAGGAAAATAATTTTCTTGGGTGGCAAAAAACAGGGTACCGTTTGGCTAGGCTTATATAGGCCCTAGGGCCAATAGCCTAGTACCTATCTATGAACATGTATATTTCTTTTTTGTCCAGCAGGACATTTTTAACACACGCAACTTTACAAACAAGTTTGATATATAAATGATATAAGATTCTTTACAAAACTCCAGCTAGTATGTTGGCATATGTTACACATGCACTGCCCTACTCACTCTGGCATAGCTGGCACTACCTCACATTGTCACAAATATGTTAAACATTTAAACATATTTTATATGTATTAATTTATTATGTGGTTTAGTCCAGCTGGGAAGACTCCGGCTTCTTATTCCCAAGGACATAGAGGGTCCTTATACTGGGACAAGGGGTTATTGTACATTGAACAGTCTCCTGAAGGAGGGCTTCAGAGAGATTGCTACATCAGTTAGTAGTCCCAAAGTCCTTCAGATGAGCAATTTTGTCCACTGCTCATGACATTCCTTTTTTAGGCCATATGGAAATAATGTGTAAAATAAGAAAACTTATGCAAACTATTATGGGCCAGGAATTGCAAAGGATGTGCTTGAGTACTGTAAGACAAGACCTGTGAACAGAGCCAAAAGATTGCAAGGTATGAATAAAACAAAGGCTGCTTTTGTCTGTTTTTGATGGTGTTGCAAAGGGCAGCCATGGATATTGTGAGGCCTTTTCATATTCTATGTGCCACAGGTAAAAGGTACATTATTGTGGCAGTGGATTATGCTACTAGGTACCCTGAGGCAATGGCTCTATATTTTACTGAGGCAGAGAACAAGGCGGGTGCTCTGTTTTTCTCCAGTACATATTGACAGACAGGTCTACCTTCCTGTCAGACCTGTGTTTGTGGGAAAATAGTTAAAGACTACTCTACCATCCTCAGGCAAATGGTCTTATAAAAAAAGTTTAAATCTATCTTTAAAACCATGTTGAGAAAATTCACAGACTAGTTTAAGCAAGAGGTGGACAAGTACTTGGCCTATCTTCTCTTTAAATATAGTGAAGTGTCCCAAGATGGCCTATCTCCTCTTTAAATATAGTGAAGTGTCCCAAGAATCCACGTTTTCACCTTTTGAGTTACTGTATTGTCACTGTGTGAGGGGACACGTAGATTTCATTTATAATGAGTAGGAGGGTGAATAAGATTATCACAAGAAATTTGTTGTATATTATTTTAGGACTAGGATAAGGGTGCTTATGGGGTTGGCACAGCAGCAGCTAATCCAAGCATGACAGCATAGGGTCTAATATGACTGGACAGTGAGAGCCTGAGAGAATAGTGCTGGACAAAAATAATGGTGCTCATTCCTATTCAGCAAAATTGCGGGGTATTTTCATTTTTGTTAGGTAGGTCATAATGACATTAATGGGGTGTAGTTGCCTGGTAGGAGGCAGAGACACAAACTCAACCATGTTTACATAGTGAAGCCATATCATGATGGAGTGACACTGGTTCTCTCTCCATGCTGTGGGTTTCAGGAGGAATCACAGTGGGATACTATGGTAGAACATGTCAGTGAGGCTCAGTTTGTCACCTCAAAGTACATAGTACTATTTATCCTCAATGCAGGTTCAGGAGATTTGTGCTGCTTTACAGGAATATGGTGCTATGTTAACTATTAAGCCATGGTGTACTAAACTGGTGAAACACCATATGGATAAAGTGACCCATCAAATAAGTTCATTTCGCAGACTAACCATGTAGGAGGAACTACAGGAGATGATGGATTTCTGGGGTTGATTTGTTCATTTGTACGTATTTAGATTTTGACAACTTTTGGCCATCCAGTAATTGATGCTGTGAATGTGTGACTATTTATGTGATAATCACGTATATGTAATACATAATATGTATTAGTCATAATATGTATTTAATATTATCCTGCCATGAATTGTCATAAACTGATACACACACATCAGCAGTATGTCAGTGTCATTCCACAAAGTCTTACCGGTCAGCTATACCATATTTTTCTGTACATTAGCTCAGATATTTAGTCATTAATGTGCAGTTTTACTTTTATATTTATTAAAAGCAGCAATAAGTTGTGAGGCAGAAGGCAAAATCGTAGCACTATTGCCAAACTATATTAACAGCTGAGGACATGCTAACAATTACAGAAAAATCAGTGGTGTTTACCATCTCTACTCATGCAACAAAGAAAGGCAGAGACATTGGGTTTTGCCCATGTCAGTCAGTGAAGTCAGAAGGATCCCAAAGCATTTTTATACAAGCCCAATCAACATTAAAGCATCCAGTCCAGTGTTCCTAGACAGCAGTGAAAGACAGGCTGATGTATAAATGCTAGTAAAGTCTTTCGGCTTTTCCTGGTTAGGAGTCACCACAGCAGAACTCCGGTCCACTAATGATTGGCAGTGGATTTTTACAGTGCTGAGTTGCCAGCCCAACACTGAACCTTCAAAGAAGGCAGACCCATTCACACATGCACCTACCTGCATGTCTTTAAACGTCACTTGACCACGGGGAGGGTATGCAGACTACACACAGAAGGTGCTCCAGCCGAGAATCGAATGGGAGAATCTCTTGCTGTGAGGTGACAGTGCTAACCATCGCACCACCACGGCCTACCTGATGTATAAATACTAATGTGTTTTTTTAACCATTCATATATAGCTCTTTTGGAACAGGTGATTCTGAGATGGAGATGAGATGATTCCTGGCTTAGCTGGGAAGGAAATACGGTAAGGATTTGTGTTATCCTTCCAGGCTCGGCATCAGGTAATGGCTATATATTCCTTTCATTTGTATTATTTTGTCTAGACATGACAGAAGGAACCTGGTATATTGTATTCAGTTTATTGTATCCAGGTGTGAACCAAGTGGGAGGCAAGGGCTCATGGGCAAGCAGTCACTTATGTCTGGATGTTGCACTGGGAGAGTGCAAATCTCTGGCATTAAGGCCACAGGTTGAAATAGTTTTAAATGGGAAACCAGAGCATAGCTGAGAGAATACTCTTCAGACTGTAAACCATTTGGCACTACATTTTCCAATTTTAAACTAGTTAGATTTGTTTTGCAAGTAGTTTCATGTTATGATGGGAGATACACCTGGATGAGCCATTCAGGATATTGAGATGATCATGCCACTTGATCACCCTAAGAGACTTCATGGCTCCACTAATTATGTCTCTCATCATGAAAGAAAAAGTGTTTAAGAGCAAAGAGCATGGACTTCAGTGCTTGTATCAGAAGCATGTTTGTCTCAATGACTCCTCAAGCTGGCCACTAAACATGAGCAGCTGGTTAGAATCTGCAGTAAAATCAATTTGTGTTGGAAATGCATAGTAACCCATTTGGTTTGTCATTTGATGGGTTACAAAAAGGAAATAAGGTGATATATTTAGATCTTGTTTTGGAAGGGAAGATAGAGGGGAGTATTTCTTCTTGTATACATGGAAAATTTGTAGATGGTAATCAATATCTACATGCATCTACATGCATCTAGTTGCCATCCTCCACATGTAATAAAAGCATTGCCTTATGGGGAGTTGGTTCGTATTTCAAGATTATGTAGTAACAAAGAGGTGATGCAACGAACCAAAGATATGTTTTTGAGAAGGGGTTATGACCCTAAGGTTTTGTGTCAAGCCCAAGATAGGGTTTGCTGTGGGTTAGATGGTAGGGGTAGCAGCTCTAGACATAAGTACAAAGTAGTGATGGTGCATTTGATTGTGATAAAGTAGGTAGAAGTATGGCCAACATCATTTACTATGTGTCAGTGTATAATATCAGGAGTGATGAAATAAGAACATTGATAGAGTATTATTGGAAGTACTTGTTAGAAGATAGATTTTTGGCAAAAAGTTTGCCTAATAAGCCCCTTTTTTCTTATAAAAGGGGAAAAATTTAAGAGACATGGTGGTACATGGGAGATTTTGTTTGCCAATGGTTAGTATACCAAATATTTTGAATATTAAAGGGACATTGTGTTGTAATAAATGTAGTATTTGCACCAATATAGTGAGAACTTTTGATAACATTAATGGAGTTAAATTTGAATCCAAAGATGTTTTTACATGTAGAAGTAAAGGAGTGATTTATGCATTAAAGTGCCCATGTAACCTGTTTTATATAGGGGAAACAAAAAGGGAATTTCGGATCAGATTCATGGAGCATGTAAGAGATATTAGGAATAGAAGGGAGGATAAAATAATAGCTGCACATTTTAAAGTATTTCATGAAAGTGATATTACTAAGTTAAAAGGAACAGTTTTAGAAGCTGTTAAATGGTTTTGTGAGGATGAAAATATACTGAAGCAGAAATTATGTTATAAGGAGAGTATTTATATTTTAAAATATAAAACACTTGTGCCTAATGGTCTTAATAATGATTTAAATTGGAAATGTTTGCTTTAAATGTTAAGTGTTTTTTTGATTATTGAATGATGAAGTGTTGATTATGTGTATTATATAAACCTGTGGAAATGTTTGATGTTTGTTATTCCTTGAAGGTGGTAACATCGAAGCGCTAGAGAGAATAAAAGTTTTGTACCTGCCTTTCCTTTTTTCTGGTTCCATTGGGTCCCAGTTGTTTTTTATGATGGGAGATACACCTGGATGAGCCATTCAGGATATTAAGATGATCATGGCTCCACTAATTATGTCTCTCATCATGAAAGAAAAAGTGTTTAAGAGCAAAGAGTAACATAAGTGATGTGCTGTAAAGGAAGAAAATATTTAAAAGTTAGCATAGACTTCAGTGCTTGTATCAGAAGCATGTTTGTCTCAATGACTCCTCAAGCTGGCCACTAAACATGAGCAGCTGGTTAGAATCTGCAGTATTTTATTTTTAAACAGGCAACCAAAGATGGGTAGCGTGCATACCTTTCAACATCTTTCCTAAAGAATTTTGGACAATGATAAAAATATCGTGAGGTAACAAAAACACCAAATCAGGGTTAATTTTTAAATATTACTCTAATTCACTTAAAAAATTAATAAAGTAACAGGTTTTGCGCCAACATGAAATTTTTGCACTGTAAGATGAGTGAAACTCTAATGTCTGGCATTATTGACTGACTGTAATCCTAAGTGATTTTGTGAGGGACAGGGAAAATTGTGTACATTCTGCAAAATTATGGACAGTTGTGAGGTATACCAATGTATGGGTGAGCAGATAGCAAGGAAAATGAGTACAGATGGGTAGTGATACCTTCCTTACTCAATGACATGCTGAGAACTTGTATATATGTATATGTCTGCAATGCATTTCTAGCAAATGATAAAACAAAATTTTATGAGCTATAGCTGAACAAACAATTGTGTATGTGTGACATATATAAAGTTTTAGGATTATTGCTTAGAATTTCTGTCCATAGAATTAATTGTTAAGTAGTGTATTGCTGTCAGATGTGTTCTACTTAATTTCGCAATTTTCTGCCTGTCTGTCATCAGAATGGTATGTAGACCCCTGGCTTAATTCAGGTATTTCTTCCACAGTTATTACAGTGTAGTGAGAAAAATGTAGGAAAAAAGTAAACTGGATGGTGTGAGTGAGGCTGGGATGGAGGGAATGGGGTGGGAGAGGGGTGAGATTACCTTGTTCATCCACTTTCCATACCCCAGTAGTTACTTTCCAAAATGTGCCCCCTTCCTTCTGCAATTTCCAGAATCTGCCACTGATATATATGGGTCCCTATCAGTTGATCAAATTTTCAGAAACTCAAAATTCATATGATCGAGTTTATGAAAACTCAAAGCTTTTGAATGGAGATCGTGGTACAGTGAGGCTTGGGAAATTTACCCTTTTCCTCACTGTATTGCAGTCTCGGAGTTGGTATATAGAATTTGCAGGGGGTTTGCCCCCCTGTTAAAACATAAAGAAAAGGTAGATTTCTGTGTTTTTTTGATGTTTGAGCTTTCCAAAACCCGATCGTGTGGTCTCAACCATATGTATTTCAAGTTTCTGAAGACTCAATCATCTGACATAAATGAGTATATATATATATATATATATATATATATATATATATATATATATAGTTCCCTATCAGAAGGATAAAAGCTCGTAAGAATTAACATCAAAAGGCCAAACCGGGAACACTGAAAACCCGAATGGTTGAACAGGAAAGGCCTTGATTGTGTGGGATTGATCGAGGTATAGTGGGGATTTGGGTTTTGCTCGTTTCCCTCTGTAGTGTTATTTTGGTGTTTGTATATAAAATTAGCAGGGTATGTTATGGCTGCAGAGGAGGCTTGCCTCCCTGCAAAAATGCAGATGTTGTGTTAGTTTTTTGATGTTATGTGATCCTATCTCGCCTACATTCTGACTGATGGGTTCGGAGCCGATCCCTCGGCTCCGACTCGGCACGCTTATGCCAAAGAGCGAAGACTCTTATTGGCTGAGCTTACTATATCCCAGGATGCACCACTACCAGTCCCCCAGATCTCGTTTGCCGCTAACTAGCGAAGACGTGGTCTTGAGCTGGCTGAGCTAAGTAGTGTTTTTTTTCACTAACTTTGGCAGTTCCCCTGTCCTTAGGCAGCGGAGCCCCTGGGCCTGAGGTTACCCCCACTGGGGGTTCCCCTCCTCCTGAGGGTTCTTCGGAGTTGTCTTCAGAGGAGCCCCCAAGGAAGAGATCGTGCAAGAGGAAGCACGTGGACTCCCCCGAGTCTATTACATCGGACACTGATCTTGATGATGCGGAGGGGTCCCCGAAGTCGTCCTCGGATGATGTCTCATTTGCAGACATTTTAGAGATCCTCAAACAACGAGGCGGCTGGATATCCAAACCCCCCTCTGCTGATGAGTCAGTGCTTCTCAAGGCCTTTGGGGCTCAGCCCTCCGCCTCCTGGGTGTCTCCGCCCTTCGACGAGCTCCTGGATTTGGTTTGTCGGAGGGCGTGGGAACACCCAGATACCGTGGAACCAGTGCCTTCTCGTCCTAACAAATTTTTGTCTGCCCCACCCGAGAAGGAGTTCCTGACTAAAGGCGTGGCTGTAGATGCCATGGTGGTGGCATCTGCTACACAACAGGATGTGGCAGAGGCTTCAACGTCCGTCCATCCTCCTAATAAGGAGTCTAGGAGCATGGACCGCACGGAAGCGCACCCTGACTTCAGCGGCCTTTACTTTAAGGTCCCTGAATTATTTGGCACATTTTACCAGGCTACAGAGGGATCTGGTCAAGGAGCTGTCAGATTCCCTCTCGGGTAACCTACCTGAGCAGCTAGCCCAGTCGGTTAGCTCTCAGTTGGCTATCCTTACTTCAATTTCTAACTCGTCCATGAGGCTCATTTCATATGCGGCCGAAGGCGGTAGAGCGGCTGGCACAGGCGTGGCTCTACGGAGACAAGCCTGGCTCCGTTTGTGTCATTTTGGAGGCCTTCAAGTCTTCCTTCGCCGCTCCCTTTGATGGGTCCTCTTTGTTTGGACCTAAGGTTAAAGACACTCTTACCGCTGTGAGCAAGAGGGAAAAACTTTATCTGCCGTAGGTGCACGTTATTCCACTCCCTTCGGCCTTATCCCAAGGCTAAAGGAGGAGGGAAGATGTGGTTCCGCAAATCACGTAAGTTTTTTCCTCAACAGCAGGAAGATTCCCCTTCCAGAGGCAGAGGACGGGGAAATTTTTCTGGGAGACGCCGTCCCAGAGGCGGCAGAGGGCCCCGCAATTCTGGAGACCGCGAGTCCTTTCATGGCTCTTCAGCCTCCCACACTTCATGAGGGATTGCCCGGCTGTGCTGCTCCGGAGCCAGTCGGGTGCCGTTTTGCCAAGCACCTAAAAGCCTGGGAGTCTATCACTCAGGACAGATGGGTGCTTCGGATTATTGCCGGAGGTTACACCATTCCCTTCACACACTCACCCCCACCGTCCAAAAAAATCCCGGACCCACCACCCAGTCAAAGGGAAATTGCAGCTGCAGAAGCGTTAAAGCTGCTAGAAAAAGGAGTCATCCAACCGGTCCCCACAGACCAGATCGGATCCGGAAATTACTCAAGGTTCTTTTAGTGCCAAAAAAGACAGGGGACCTGAGACCAATATTGGATCTCAGCAGACTAAACCAATCCGTCACGAAATCCAAATTCCGAATGGTCACGTTACAATCCATTCTCCCATTGTTGGAGAAGGATGTTTGGATGTGCTCCATAGATCTCAAGGACGCCTATTATCACATACCGATACATTGGGCGTCCAGGAAGTATCTGCGCTTCAGCCTGGGAGACAGTCATTTCCAATTTTGTGCACTGCCCTTTGGTCTCACCACAGCCCCCAGGGTGTTCACCAAGTGTTTGGCAGTAGTAACTGCTCACCTGAGGAGTCTTGGATTCCAAGTGTTTCCCTATCTGGACGACACCACCATTACTCTCCATATTAGAGCGTGGAGACGACGTCATCACGGCAGTACCATCGACATGACCAGAAGAAACCTCTTCACCAGAAACAGGAGCGCCATCTATTGGATCCTTTTGGCTCAACAATTCAATGAGCCTAGTTAAGTCACCTTTCACCGAACACAGCTCCCTATGCATCTGGTTTACTTCGTTGTGAATACCATCAATAGATCCAAGATGCAAATCCTCACATTCCACCAAGGTGGGCACCAATGCTAAATGTACAGGTAGACCAACCACTTAAATGCGGACACTGGCTCCAAGTAAAACAAATAAAATCAACAAAATACGACTAATACCAAATCCAAAAGCGAACAAGAGTCCAGTACCACAATTAAAGTGCAACAGTCAATTTTAATAACTTGAAAAAGCTAATGAATGAGCGCTTTCGTCTGTGACACAGACTTCTTGAGATGAAAGCACTGGTGCCAAAAACCTAAGTAAAGTATTAAATGAGGTATACTCAGGGTGGGGTGTTAAATATAAGGCCCTTTTGGGGCAACCATTAATGGGTAATGCTGAGGTGATAGAAAGGAAAATTTTTAAAGGGGCTTGTATCATACAATATGACACTTTTTCAGACGTGTTCACACAAACTTTGAGTTCACATTGGAACATATTCAAAACTAATAAAGAAGTTTTCAATGGGGTTGGAAATAAACCTGTATTTACATATAAAGTTGGTAGAAATTTCAAAAGGACATTTGAACACATTAATACAAATTCTATAATATTTAGAGCAACTACTGCCTGTGGAAATTGTAATATGTGTTCTATGATTTATAGTGAACCTACAACAAAGTTAAACAATGGATTAAATAGTTTGGTTAGGTTCTGTAAAGGGAACTGTAAAACCAAAATGGTTGTTTATTTAGCTCTATGTAAATCATGTTGTGCATTTTACATAGGGAAAACAGAAAGGTCTTTAAAAGAGCATATGTATGAACACCAATATGACATCAAAACAGGCAAAGTTACCAATGCTTTATATAAGCATGGTTCAATCTGTCCGTTTTTTAATGGTTACAGGTTTGGCATTATTGATTTAGTAAAAGAAAATAATTTCAGGGGAGGGGGTAATTTTAAAACTTTTTTGCTTAATAAAAGAGCTTAAATGGCAACTTAGGCTTAGAGAAAATATAACACCAGGTTTAAATGAATACATAAGCATCAAATCTATTTTAACAGCTAGAGCTGATTGTATTCGATGAATAACAGCATGCAATATATGGTGGATTTTATATAATATATGTTGGATTTTATTTGATGTTTTTACAACATATATTCTTAAATTTTAATAGTTGGTTGTTTATTATGTTCATTTTATTATGCAGAAGTTAGATGTTTGTAACTTAACATGTAGTATCATGTAACACATATATTTTCTACTGAGAGTAGATGTTAGAATGTTTCTTTAAAAACTTATTGGAAAGGTGTATTGTTTAATTGATTGGCAATTATTGTATTAGGAAATATGTATATAACTAGGTTTTTGGCACCAGTGCTTTCATCTGAAGAAGTCTGTGTCTCAGACGAAAGCGCTCATTCATTAGCTTTTTCAAGTTATTAAAATTGACTGTTGCACTTTAATTGTGGTACTGGACTCTTGTTCGCTTTTGGATAAAGTCTAGCAGGCCCGGGTCAATGAAGTACTGTCCAGCTGGTGTGCACTTGCCTAGCTTGGGTTAACCAGGAAGGCTCTGATAAGTGAAAGCTGGATAAAAAAATCAGTCAATCTGCCAAACATGAACTAAGAATTGCTGCATTTACAGGATGTACACTTACACTTGAAAGTAGATGACGTACCGCAAGGAGGAGGCTGGACATCCTATGTATCCAGGAGGCAAGATGGAAGGTAGTGCAGCAAAGCCACTTGGCTCTGGGATCCAGAGTCTACTTGTCAGTTGGAGGGCAAACTAGAACTGGTGTGGGAATTGTGGCGAGGGAGTGGCTTTAGAATACATTAAGGGATGTCATCAGAATTAGTGACAGACTCATGGCAATCAGACTCCAGTGTAAGTAGAGCATTATTTATAATGTTAGCTTATGTCTCACAGGGTTGTGATAATAAGGAAAAGAGTGCATTCAGACAGCAGTTTCAGGATCTACTAGATAAAACAGGACAACAGGAACTGGTGTTGATAATGGGTGATATGAATGCACATATCGGGATGGGCAAAACAGGATATGAGGACTACCTGGGTCCATGTGGGTGGGTCTTTGGGAATAAAGAAGGGCAGGCCATTCTAGACTTTTGCCTGTCAAATGGCTTGTTGGTAGCCAACACATGGTTCAGCAAGAGAAAAAGTAACAAGATCACATGCAAGAGTGTCCAAAATGCAACCCAGATAGACTTTCTCCTAGTAAGGAAATGGCACTGGGGTAGAATCAGGAATTTCAAAATCATCCCCAGTGAAACAATCAGCCCATAGCATAAACCACCGGTTCCTCCAAACAGCTACAAGCAGTGGTCTGAGAAGGGTCTAAGGAAAACAGAGACTAGGCTGAAGCCCTGGAAGTTTACAGGAAAGAAAACACAGGAGTTCAAGGAATTATTTAAGGTTCTAGTTCCTCAGAAAGAAAAGGAAATAGGTGAAGTTGAAGAAGAATGGCAGCACATCAAAACAGATTGTGTGAGGATTATAGAACCGATGTGCAGCCAAGCCAGTTATGGAAATAAGGTACATAAGGAAAGCTGGTGGTGGAATGTAGAAGTCCATGAAGTCATTTAATGAAAGAAGGATAAAGTGGGGGATAGAAAAGATGGAAGAGGCTAAGAAGGAATACTGGTGGGATAAAAAAGAGGGGCTCTGTACCAGCTTCTTGAAATTGAATTTGTGAATGGCTCAAAGAAACTCTATCAGATTGCAAGGCAAACACGAATGATAAAAAAGATAATGAAACACCCTTCATAAGGGATGCCAGCAAGAACCTGCTTACCAGTCCACAGGACATCAGAGACAGAAGGAAGGAGAACTTAATGCAGATTCTGAATGAGGAAAACCTCACAGAAACTGTACTGCCCCAAATATGATATGATGAAAGTAGAGGATGACCCCAGGCCAGAAGAAATAAGAACAGCACTAAGGAAAATTAAGTCAGGGAAAGCAGCAGGCTCATATGAGGTCTCAGTAGATATGATCAAAATATTGAGTGAGACAGGGAAGAAATGACTCATGTGGGTACGCATAGCAGTATGGAGAGAAAGACATCTCCCAGATAACTGGAGAAAAGCATACTAGTACCAGTGTACAAGAACAAAGGGGACATTCACAACTGTGGGCGGTGCAGAGGTATCACACTCCTGTCACACTGCATTAAAGTTCTGGAGAGGGTGACTGATAAATGAATACGCAGAGTAATAGAAAATAATATAGGAGATGAGCAGTTCAGATTCAGATCAGGATGCAGCACAACTGACCCGATGTTTGCAGATCAAGATAGTTGAGAAGAAGATAGAGATGAAGAAAGTGTCCATGGTATCATTCCTAAACTTGGAGAAAGCATATGACAAGGTCCAAAGAAAGCTGATCTGGGCCAATCTGTGGTGGGCTCTAAGTCCTTGTAACATTGGCAGAATTAGTGCAGACTATGTACTAGGACCCAATGACTGAAGTACAGACAGTGTTATGTCTCACAGAGGGGTTTCAGGTTAGAATGAGTTTGCATCAGATTTGGGCTTACTGCTGCTCATACTGGTGATGGACTATATTAGCAAACAGGTCAGAGGGGCAGATCAACAAAATTGCTGTATGCAGGTGATGTGTCATTACAGGCAGACTCTGAGCAAGAATTGTAGCAAAGGAGAGGAGAATGGAATCCAAAACTGAAGGCATGTGGGATGAAATCCAGTACAGATAAGATAGTTGTAATTGCAGCAAACGGGAAATCAGAAAAAGCTGAGAATTGAGATAGAATGGAAAATAATGGAACAGGTTAATAGTTTCAAGTATCTAAAGGAGAGGTTGAGGAGAAGGAAAGTCTGA
This sequence comes from Protopterus annectens, assembly GCF_019279795.1. Lineage (NCBI taxonomy): Eukaryota > Metazoa > Chordata > Ceratodontiformes > Protopteridae > Protopterus > Protopterus annectens. Next base: position 329,684,962 of record NC_056751.1, on the reverse strand, counting down.
ATTAGGGGGTTACAGCTAGGATCAGACAACTTGTACAGAGTGTCAGGGGTAGTATATGAGAGAAGAAAGACAAGGAAGCTGAAAAGTAAGGTGTACAAAACAGTGGTGCTTCCAGTATGGTACAGAAGCCTGGGCAATAAAGACAGAGCAGTCAAGAAAGCTAGAGGTGATGGAGATGAAGTGCCTGAGACCGGTGGCAGGATGCACAATATGGGACAGATGAAAAAATGAGGACATCGGAGCAAAAGCCAAAGTAGTTACAATTGCAGAGAAGGTCAAAGATAACGGATTATGGTGGTTTAGACTCATGTACAGAAAAGCAGAAGACAAGCTGATGAAGAAGATTAGGAACAGGCAGGAAGAAGGCAGGATGAAATTAAGGCATCCAGTAAAAAAGGTGGATGGATTGTGTAAAATAAGATTAAAAAAATAAGACCTGCAACAGTTAGACATGGATGTTTAAGAAGGTAGGAGACTGGCATTGAATCATGAGAAATTGTGATGGATGACATGACACCTTGACTCCATGTATGTATAAAATAACATCATTGTAGCTATCCTTCTCAGGATTCCATTGAAAATGGACTTTGGTCTATTGGAAATTTCTTGGTGACAAATGTAAAACAAAGAAATATCTGATATTTGCTTATAATTATTTTCTGTCTGAAAAGTTGGTGTATATTATATTTTAATGGTTTACAACTGAATTATATAGAATTCTTACACTGGTAAGTAATGACTTAATAGGTAATAGCTTGTTACTAGGCAGTCCCAGGCAATGAATTATTTTACTTATTTGATTTTATTATTAGATTTACTTCTACTGAGCAAAAGGATTATGTACAAGGGTGTCTAGACAGGCAATATAAACCTAATAGGTGTTTGCAATAAAATGGGACAAACTAAAGTACCAGGTGAAAGCCCTGAGCCTGGGCGGAGCATGTAAGATCCACCTAGAGAGCACCCAAGGGTTGTAACTAAGTTTTGAACCATAGAACTGAGAAGCAGTTCTCTAAGAACTGGACCTTCCTTGCTGCATCATTGCTGCCAGGGCCTTTATAATGCTGTGTTCAGCAGCTGCTTCACTCTTAATTAGTTTAGTTCCTGTGAAAACACCACAACTCTTGTCACTAGTGAGAATAAATAAGGGAACTGAAATAATAATGGTCGTGGACGTAAAAATGACCCTGCATTCTAGATTCCCCAGCTTCACTCCTTTCCTGTAATAAGGCAACTGTAGCATTCTCTGCTAATCTTTGCTTCATGGCCTGTTATCAAAAAATGATCTTAGTCAAATGAGTGCAAAGCATAGAGCAGTTAGCAAAGCTTTGTACAGCAATCAGACATTTAGCTTCATAGTGGTCTACTTGTTTGTAAAATCATATTAGCATCCTGAAAAAGAGTATCCATAGTTAAAAGTTTCCACTATGACTGGACGAAAATGAATGCAGCTAGGATTGGATTCCCCAGACTGCATTTGCAGAAAAAAAACAGCTGAAAAAAACACTTTTTTAAGTGTTTTTTGCAGTTGCCAGCCTCCGAGCACCCGCAATGTAAGGAGCAAGCCCTACACCCCAAACTTATATAAAGCAACTCCACAGTTGCACCAACTTGAAGGAGAAATTCCCCCCAAAAGGGCATCACTGCTCTCAGAAGTCGCTGACAGTGATTTCATGTGGAGCAACTCCACTCGTTGACTGGTTGAACTTTGGCAACAAAGTTGCTGTATTCAGATGACGTGGTATTACAGGCAGACTCTGAGCAAGAACTTCATCCTCCAGTAGGGTAATGAATTTAAAATACAGTGTAGCAAAAGATACTGCTTTTTGTTTCTCATCCCATTTGTTTCCTCAAAGTCCCTGCTGTGAAGGGGCAGATTTAGTACTATTTGTTGGAAGGATTCTTAGCACTAAACAGAGTGTTCTGGAAAGTAAGAACCTGAAAGCTTTAAGTGGACTTTTCAAGGATGCAAGTGCAGACTGCTATGATCTCCTAAAAAATGTTCAGGAATATATGTTTATGTGTATATATGTGTGTGTGTATGTGTATGTATATATATATATATATATATATGTATGTATATATATATATATATATATATATAGGGATTCACTTTATATCCTCGAAATACCGGAGATTTTGAATTTCGCTCTTCTAATACACACACACACACACACACACACACACACACACACACACACACTACTACATAAAAGCAGGGAGGCAAGGCCCCCACACCCCCCTACTTAAATATTCTAACTCCGAGGTCGCACTACATACAAACACCACCACACAAGCTATATTCTCCTCGCACACACACATCACAGCAACAAAACACACTAAAACACACCACAGCCCCTACCCAAAACCCTTAACACATACACACTTATCTGAATCCATAACTACAGCAAAACACCAGAAGCGCTAATTCAAAAACTCCGGTATTCGAGGTTTTGAATTTCACGCTTCTGAGGTTTCGCTCTTTTCGGGATTCCACTTTATGGGCTCGAAATACTGAATTTCAATATTTCAGTATTTCGAGCTTCTAAAGTTAATCCATATATACACATGTAGTGATGATATCAGTAAGTTGACTAATATTCTTAAAGAATTTTGCATATTTTTTCACACATGACTTAATGACATTAACAAAACAGTGGATGAGTCTCACATAGAACCTGGTGCAGTTATGATATACATCTTGTTCACATCTGCTGCAAGCATTTTGGGTAAGCTGGTATTATGCTATCCAAACTTTTGAGAATGTTTCCAAACCTTTGTTGTTTTGGCTCAAAAGTAAAGATAAGTCCCAACACTAAAGAATTAAATATTTTTTCTTTGGTTTTCCTCCGTTCTAAAATACTGATAAATATCTGGATTGTTTTATTGCTGCTGTTTGTGAGGTTGCAACAAAAGTGGGTGTATTGCAAGTTATCCTTTTTGTCACATTCTTCTAGGATGGGTCCCATAGATTACTAAACTTTGTCCGGTACACCCAGTCTGAGTTAGAAAGTCAGCTTGGTTCTTTAAAACTGGAATCCATAGTACATCATAAATTCCATATCTTTCTAAAGATCATTTTAGTTGATTCACAGCATCACTTGGCTTAGCAGGTCATCCATCCTATCAAATCTGTTTTGTTACTGTTTTGGGGGATTCCACAAATGGCTCGTATAAGATTGTGAAAGACATTTCAATTAACCCTTACATTTGTATTCTCCAGCTCTGTAAGGCTTAGATGGGATCCCTTACATAAGAGTGAAAGACAGTTCAGCAAATGTAAATATAGAATCTGTCTTGATGAAATGTGTTTGGTCAAAACTACCTTTGACTATAGTGGTACCCACATACCTACAACAAAGTATAGTATACCCCAGTTTATAGCTTTTTGATGTAGTTTGTATTTTTTGGAATTGCTCGGTGATTTGTTTTCAGCAAAATAGACCAAGCGACTCATGTTTTGTTATTTTTCATGATCCTGCCATCTGGGCTTTTTGTGCTGATTATGTTAGCTTCTAATTTCCTTACATACGGGCATGTTTACTTCACTCTGCACTTTATCAGCACATCATTAATACTGTGCCACCTATCTGCAGTTAAAGGCAAAACTTTATTCTGAGTGCAGTCTTGTTAGTGTTATCTAATCATCTTTGTTACAAGAGGTACCATCTCTCTTGTATGACTCCTCGCTAAGTCTGTATATTAAGGGAATTTTTAGTTACTCCCATTGCCCCCCCCAAAAAAATATAAAATAAAATATCACAATAAAACAGAATTAATAAACCCAGCAACACTTCATAATATTTAAAGAAAAAATATAAAAGATAATACTGTCAATAAAGTATCTCAGCCAACTGTCCTCGGGTGGTGACAGGTAGCGAAATGTAATGCACTTTCCACTGCGTATTCCTGTTTTGTAGTCTGCAAATCTGGCTCTTGCAAAATAAGACACTCCCAATATAGGGGAGTGGGAACAAAACAAAACAGAAAAATAAGTGCTTAATTGCTTTCAGCACACAGTCTAATTGAGTAACTTACTTTATTATTGTATCACAAACTGTTTTCACTTTTTACAATATCCATTCTTTACAATAATTTGCTACCTTTAGAACATAATTCTGAGTAGCATATCAGTGTGATCTGTAGCAAACTATACTGCAGACTTAGCTTTGTATGTATTGCCAAGTTCTATTTAAATTTTACCCTCTCTTGTTAGCGGTAACCATTTTCTTTCTGCGTACCTCCTATAGTTAAAAAATAGAATGACGCATTTAAAGAATGATCCATGTCCACAAGCAGTTTAGGCTGCTGCTTTTCTACTTAATATGAATCTGTACTTATAATCCACATAAAAATACATCAGAAAATATACACTTCCAAGGACAGTTGAGCATGTTGCATGAACACATTATGTACAGGAACATAGATCATCTGAAAAACGATATAAGGTAGCTACATTCCCTTTTAACTATTAATTTAATCTAATATACCTTTTAGAATTCTGTCATGATCAGCTCAAAATCAAATAGCTGCAAGTAATGAAAATGCCTTGTTATATTTATGACCCAGCTCTGGATTTGGGCAGAGAGGCCAGTATATATATCAGAAGTCAATATCACACCTACTTCGTCTTCAAAAGACATTTTGCACCCTTGGATTATGGATGCTGCATTTGATATAACAGGTCACTGCATGAGTCTAAAATATATATATATATATATATATATATATATATATATAGTTCTAAGGTGATTGTCATCTCAGTGATGACTGACACTCAAAGACTATTCAGTCAGGAGTGACAAACCAAAATGTTCCTTAACAAACCTTTTTTATCACACTTCACATTACCACTATCAGTCATTGCTCTCCACACCCATTTGGACCATTCATTCCTGTAGAGGCAGGAGCTAAACTCATTTATTTCCCAAACATAACAAGAGGCCTATGACTAATTCATTCCTCAGTCATAGAGAAAAACCTAATAAAACCACTCCCTCCTCCAAGATGCAAGAGTAATATGTTAGGAAGCTAGCTGTCCTGTGCTTGCAGGCCTCCTCTCACAAGTACCTACCTCTTCCCACGGTAGCTTGTAGCTTTCCATACAGTAAATGTTTTAATGCCAGGACTTTTATGTCTGAGTCACAGAATAATGAGACTGAATGCATGAAATGAAGACTTACATATGCTAAGTGTGAGATACCTGTATTTTGGAATATTTCCTTTTCTGTAAAACATAATTTCAGAAGTAGTGTATTGTGTGTGTGTGTATGTATATATATATATATATATATATATATATACACAGAGAGAGAGAGAGAGATCTTGCTCTCTCTCTCTCTCAATATAAATATATATATATATATATATACACCTTTAGTGGAGGTGAGGGGAGCAGGGGGTCTTGCCACTGCAAAAACAACTTTAAAGGAGAGCAGTGATTTTCAACAATTGCTGTTCTTTTGTAATTTCACTTTTTATATCATTTTAGAACTCAGAATTACAGTAAGGAACCTTTACATACCATGCTTTCTTAGGGGATCTCATGCATGCAATGATGCACACGGACACACCTGAACCCCACAATGACCCATATGTTGCATACATTCTCTCAACACCTCTTGTACGGGCAGCAGTTCAGCAGTATGTACCACCTGCTCCCCCTAGGATGTGTGCGCCAAAGTGGGCAATTCACTCCTACTTCCACCACCGTGCTACTTCAGCTGCTGTAGCTGATAATTAAACTCAAGCTGGTTCATAGATTCATAGGTGTTTACTAGGCTAATGACCACAAGGGCATTTTTAAGCCTAGCCATGCATCCCAAATCTCTGACAAGTTTTGATACCCTTGATAAGTGTAAGCATGGGCCTGGGAGATGAACCATTTACAGGTTACCTGTTTGCATTAGAGAGAGAGAGGTGCCAAACCAGGCATGAATTTCTAGTTTCCCATCCAGTTGTCCAAGTTGCCCTTGAATTGGGTTATGGAGGAACTCTGCTGGGGAGCCTTTTCCATAGATGGAGTAGTCTCTGGGATAGCTATCTCTCTCTCCAGCAGGTCCTATTTATATCACAGGCAAGATTTAAGTGTTTAGAATGGGTAATTCTGGTACTGTTTGTTTTGTGGATATGGAGAAGGTCCATCAGAGTGGGGTCTGACAATGCCCTGTATGCCAGGCATAGGTCTCCCCTCAAAAGCCTGTAGGAGATGGAATACAGGGATAGGGCCTTGAGGTGATCTACATAGGACATATTACTTACACCCTGTATTCTTTTAGTAAGGAACCTCTGTGGCCTTTCCAGTTGTTGGATATGCCTGGTTAGGTATATACCAAAGGGGGCATTGTACTCAATGATAGGGCTGATGAATGCTGATTACAGTGGAACAATGACTTCCTTGGACTTAGATGCCATACCTTTGTTTATAAGTTGTGCAACATAGAAAGATTTCCTCACCACTGTAGACACGTGATGATCAAAGGCTAGATTACTATCTATTTGCATCCCATAGTCCCTGACTACTGGGTCAACTCTAAGGGGTGTGTTGTTAATATGATAGTTACCAGGGATGGATGACTTCCCAAGGGATACTATTATGCATTTCTTGGCATTAAGTTTTAGTCCATGGCTCTGACACCAGTTGTTTGTCTGTGTCAGCCCCTCCTGGATAACAGTTGTGTCAGTGTGAGATTCAATGACAGCTCCTAATTTGAAATCATCTGCAAATGTAATCAGCCAGGTACCACTGACATTGGCCTTGACTTCTGAGAAGTAAATTCCAAAAAGTAGCTGTCCAAGGACTGATCCCTGAGGGACTCCACTTGTGATTGGCCTCTTTGTAGAGGTGGACTCCCCAATTCTAAATTCCTGGGTCCTGTCTGTGAGCCAGTTGACTATCCTCTGGGTGACATATGGGTTTGTACTTAACCTCTTGAGTGGGGTATTGTGTCAAATGCTTTGGCCATGTCAAGGTAGGCAATGTGAATGATTTTGCCCTCATCCATTGCTTTGGTGACCTTCTCAAATAAGTCCACCAGGCTGAAAAGGCATGATCTGAACTTGACGAAACCAAACTGGGTTGGATCCAGTGTCTGGAGGTTTATTATATGTCTTTTGATCATCTCCATGGTAATTCTTTCCATGGCTTTACATTATAAGAGTAGTCAGACTTATGGGTCTGTAGTTTCCAGGGTCTGTAGATGGCCCACCTTTGTGCAGGGGGATCATTGTTGCCTTTCTCCATTCATGAGGCATGAAGGCTGTTTGCAGGCTACAGTTAAATAGTAATTCCAGAGGCCCTGATGGGTCATGTTTCATGCTATTTAGAAGGCATCCTGGGATATTGTCTGAGCCCATTATTGCAATGTTTTTGGTCTTAGAGAGAGCATTAAGGACCTGTTCCCTAGTGATAGTAGGGGGAGTTATATTTGATGATATTTCCTGAGGGAAGGTTGAGGGTGAGAAAGGAGGAAGTTGGAGCTGAATGTATTAGCCAGAGGGTTTGCTATATCTTCTGGCTGAGTATACGTGTCTCCATTTACAATGAGCTCTTCACACAACTGTGTATTGTCTTTGAAGTTGCAGGCATAGTTAAATAATGCTTTCTGGTTGTCTGCCTGGGAGGCCAAACGTACCTCAAATTTGGCTTTGGTAGACTTTATTTGTCCTCTGAGTTGTTTGTTTGATGAGAGTGCTTTTATCCTGCTGGGTGCTGCACCTTCTAATTTTTGCCATGAATTTCTTCCTCCTGTCATACATCTGATTGATTTTAACATTCTACCAGGGTGGCTTGTTTTTGAGTTAATTCTGTACTTCTTACTGGTGGGTACAGCTGCCTCTGTGCAGCTATTAACATGCTTGTACAGGGTTTCTATGAACAGTTCTGCATAGGCAGAAGTGTTCTCAGTGTTCATGGGGGCTTGAAAGTTTGCCAGGTTCTCACTTAATAGCAGGAGGTTAGCCTTATGATAGTTCCTGAATATTCCTGGTTTAGCTGGGGGTCCAGGTTTTATTTTTACTTGAAAGGAGACCATTTTGTGGTCTGACCTTACCAGGGAAGGCATTACAGTAGGGGGTGTGTAGCAGTCTCCCATATTAGTAAGAACCAGATCCAGTATGGTTGCACCCGTGCTTGGTGTACTGAAGGTCTTGTCCATGGAGTTTGAGTTTACAAAATCCAGGAATCTCTATGCATGTAAGTTTGGTGTCATATAGGATTCCCAGTTAATAGTGGGGTAATTAAAGTCAACCATGAATATGGTATTGAGTTTCATGGTTAGTGTTCCTAATAACTTTAAATACATAGTATGGGTTCCTGGGTCATAGAGGGCCTATCGCCTGCAAGGAAGTGTATTAGATTTTACCTATGGTGATTTGAACATGGAGCAGCTCAAGTGCATTGTCCTGTTTGACCGGCCTTGAAGTATATTTATTTTTGATGTAAATCGAGACACCTCCATCTTTAGTCCCTACCTTTGAAGTAGCTGGTCTAAATGTGTGGAAGGCATTATAACCTTGCACTGTTGGTGTGCTTTCCGTGGCTTTAAACCACATCTCAGTGACCACACAGACATCAGCATTCTTTAGGGTAAAGAGATCTTCTAAGGAGTGGAGTTTTTTTGTTTAGACTCCTAGCACTGAGCAGTAATAACTTTAGATTTTCTTGGTTTTGATTTGCTATGTCGGAAGTACTTTCAATTTGGCATTATCTAAAAAAGGTACTATGGGAGAAGACAATGTTTTAGCTGATATTCGAAAGCCTAGAGGGTGAAGCAAGGGTTTTAGACCTCTATACCAATGGGATGGGGACTTATTTTTACTGTTTTTTTGTGTGGTGGGAATGTTCTATACACATTACTGATGGTGGGCATGTCTCCTACACCTAATACTTAGTATATGTATTTCTAAGTTTGTCAAGCCTCATAGAAAGAGATAAGTGAAAAATGTGCTACACTTGACTTTGCTGAAGAACAGTTCAGTCAGTTTCCACCAAACTGTCTTCAAGCAACTGTACATATGAGCCAAATCACCAGCCCTTTGACATTCATTTTCTACATCTCTTACCTAAACCACCCTGAACACTTATTTTGGTGCACATTCTATGCATTATATTTACACGGCTGGTATTGCAAGTGTCTAATGGTACCTGTCTGTCACTACCTGACTTAAAATATTTTATTTTTGCTTAACATCCACCATTATTGATTGATTGATTGTTTATCCACCATTATGATTGCTTGAATTAATGATATTTTTTAAGCTGGACTGCAAATGTCCATTCCTATGCCAGTTTGTTTTTTTGGCAGTACTATGCAGTGGTTCAGATGATCATATACCATATAACATAATTTAAGTATAATTCTACTTAACGGTCCATGCTATACTGCACCCTGCCTACCATGGACTTCCTCTCTTTGCCCACTGTACTGCCACAATAAATGTGGTGAAGCATTTTTCCACAACAAATGCTTTGGGGATGCAATGCATGATGTAGGAACTCTGCCCCTGCAACACAATCTCTAGATATACCACTTCCAGTATTACACCAGTTTGGAGAAAAATGCAAATGCATTTACTGTATTTTCTCCATGCTGGTATGGCATTGGAGGTATTATATTTAGAGATTGTAGTTTGGGGGATGAGCCCCAGTATTGAGTGTTCAGTGGCCATATCCCCCCCTGCAAAAGCACCTTCCATTTAATTTATTTTTATAGCAGAAATTTTACATTTAAGTGAGAAGGGTAATGTGACCAGAAAACTAGGCATGGGGCAATTAGGCAGTACAAAATCAAAGCAGACTCTATAATTCCATAGTGGCTTAAAGAATGCTGACTACTGCTATATGGGATTCTATCACAAGCAGCACGTGTCCCTGCAGATATTACAAGAAGGTCACTCTGTCACACAGGCACACTTCTCCAGCCACATTTATTATTCAGGACATTGAGCTATAGTTTTCTGGTGTTGCCATTCAGCAACTGTGTGCTTCTGTACAAGTTTATGTAGGCTTTTTCTGCCTTTCATAGGATTTTGCCTCATGTAGGCCAGCTTACTTACTTAAACTGCTAGACTAAAGGAAATTTGTTATATAAGGGCCTTATGTGAACAGATTCAGAAGGCATCAACCAGTGATACCCTAAGCCCCATTAGCCATGCAGCACAATATATTTGTTTCAGCCACAGTTCTTGTTAATTGTTTTAAACATGTTAGTTTAAAACTCAGTAATGCCACTGCTGTGACTGAGTGAGTGAATGATTTTGTGTGTGTGTGTGTGTGTGTGTGTGTGTGTGTGTGTGAGAAAGATTGCTGCTGATCACACCATTCTGATGTAACAGCTATAAAATAAGGTATATTTTCTGAAGTTGTATTTCTTATTTTATATTGTTTTGCACTTATTAATGAATTGCTTTCAGCAATTATTTATGTATGTATTTATTTATTTATGGATGACTTCGAAGTACCTGTGTTTAGTTCGAAATCCCCAGTCTCAAAAGCAGTGAGCTTGTTCTGGCTCTGTCCTAGGTCTGAAACTCGTACAGTTGTTAGTTTCACCGCAATTTAATATTGCAGTGCTCACAATTTTCTTGTGTGTTGTACCAGTACTCTGACATTGAGATCTCAGGCTGTCTGCCATAAATTATCTATTTCTTTCAAGGCCTCGTCTGATAATATTCTTACAAGCTGTTTATATTTGTCTAGCACATCATAATTATGAGTACCTAACTATAAATGCCCAGTTGAATATGGGAAGTGCAAACAGGATTAATTTATCTCTCGAGAGGATGCACTTGCTTTCATGTTACAGATTAAAGTCATTTTTTTGTGGAATTTATGTAACTAATTTGCCTTGTAGAGCAGGTGCTAACGCATACCATTGAGAACAAACAAATCCGTTTTCTTGGAAGGTGAAATCATCTTTGGTCATTTTTACACGTTTATAATTTAGAAAAATGATTCATGCTGCTTTCCCTTTCCTTGTAATACCACTACACTGAATTTTAAGTTGTTAATGTCGCATTCTTAAATTACTGAACATGGCCTTTCTGTATCTTGCAATATGGAACTTCAACCAGCTTTACTGAGCTGAGCAATTTGTGTGTTTAGTTTGGAAGCCATTTCGAAAACAGTCATTAGAGCATTATGTTTTCTACAAATGACATTGACAATAAAGCAGTGGTATAGTTTGTACTCAATGCATGTGTAATAGTACTGCCAAGAAATACAAAACTCAACATTTAGTGCATGTGTCTACTCCATCTCACATCATATTTTAAATAAAAGAATATCACATACCAAACAGACATCTGACGGGTGAAATTATTTAGTGCTCACCTATCATCTAAACTACTGAAATCAAGCCATTGAAAAATGTCATGTAAAGCATTGTACATTGCACAAATATGTCAGAATACAATGGCAAAGTTGTCCTTGTAAACTGTCATGTGTCACACTGCATAAGTTGCACGCTTAGATGAATTTTAGTCTGGCTTATATAAATGTCTGCATTTAAATGTAGTTAAACCTTTTTTTCCCTATCTTCTCATCATGTTTCACAGTCTTATGAAGTGCAAGTTAATACTGACAGGAAACAGCAGCTTCATTAAATCCATAAGATAGAGATAATTCATGTTGCTGTTCCATCTGTCCTGCATCTGAAATGAATACTGTGCTAACAACAAAAGGAAAGGAAGAAACTCTAGGCACTTACCAGACATTTTGTTTTTAATTAAGCATTTTGAAATACATTTTGATCAGTTAATGACCAAGGAGAAAACTGTGATGTCAAGAGAATAAAAGCCTAAGATAAATAAACTGTAATAGATTAAAAAATACAAAACTTGGCATTAGTCTTGTGGTTATCCTGAAATAAATTATTTTTGCCTTTCACTATTCATCAAAACAAGCTTCTTGATTTCATCTTACCAGAGTGGCTCATATTGATCAAATACAACAGATTGTTTCTGCCCACTAACAAAAAAAACAAATGATATGGAAGCTGTTATGTGAGATAGACATGGTAAAACAGATGAATAAAAGTCACGATACATTTTTATTTAACCAATCATAATATATACACAAAAGATGTCCTTAAGGAGGTAGAAGGAAAAGCACCAGAATATAAAGCTTAACAGAAAACATAAAAGTGACAGATATGCTATGTTTTTGTTGAAGGCTGATAGTTGTCTTAGTCTTCAAGATGGCATTTCCTACCTTACACGAAAAGCTTAAATATCCTTACAGCCAAAGCTTACGCAGCTAATTAATTTTTAAATTCATGCATACCAGCACAACTTTTTAATAGTATCGACAATGAGGATATTTTGGTTTAGTAAATCTCAGACTAGGCTTGATGGATACTGTGAGACTGTTCAGATAATTTTCTGAAAAAGAGAAAGTTTAGTCCCAACATTAAAGCATTCAAAATTAAACTGCATCTCTAACATAATTCATAATAAAACCTGTATACTAATTGTTAAAAGATATAATCTCTTTCAATGCATTTACAAGGCAGCTCACTTTTCACAGTATTTAGCACTATTCTCCATTTCTGAACAAATGAAGTGGCCCCAGAGGCAAAGCAAAGTGAAAAGGTACAGATGTAGTTCTCATTCACATGAATTGTCAAATAATAGGTCTACTTCTAAATTTAGAACTTTCACAAGTTCAAATTTCTTCTGGTCGAGACCATAAGATCGAACCTGTGAAAGTTCAAACCATTTAAATGGAGATTGCCATACAGTGCAGAATTATATATTTACCATTTTCCTTGCTGTAGTGTGATCTCGGAGTATATGGGTATGAGTGCAGGAGGGCTTTTAGTTTTCAATATTTTGCAGATCAAACATTTGAAATGTCATATAGTCTCTCGGTCTCTCTTCAAACACACATACACAAAAGCGCTTAACATTGAGAAGTGCTTCCATGTATGTGTGCCTGTTTCATAGATCGGACTACAGTACGGGTAAGGGAAATTTCCCTTTTCCCCACTGTAGTGCAATCTCGGAGTGAGAATAATAAAGTAGGGGGGTGTGGGGGGGTGCAGGGGGCAAAGCCCCCCTGCAGAAATGTAGATTTTTGAACTACACATACACAGAAGCGCTTTTCGATGTTAAGCGCTTTCGTGTATGTGTGTTCGATGTTTTGTGATTCGGACATATGCTAGTCGAGCATGTGTCGTAAACACACACACACACACACATATATATATATATATATATATATATATATATATATATATATATACACACACACACACACCTGTGTGCGTGTGTGTGTGTGTGTGTGTGTGTGAGCAGAATGTTTTGTCGAGATGTGGTTTTATTGAAGAGTGTAATGACTGGCTTTTTTAATAGGAGATTGTGGTACAGTAGGGATCAGGTAATAAGGTAATATGCCCTTTCTCCACAGTAGTGTGTTATCCCAGTTGGTTTATTTAATAATCAAACTGGGTGCCTTATTTTCACCAGGACTTAATGAATATTTTTAATGGAACGGACTAATTGAAGTAATTCACTTATTCAGCCTCTAGTGGTGTTATATTATAAAAGGAGAATGTTTGCAACTGTACTTCATTGCACTGATGAAGACTTGATAAACTTATAGCCGAAACCGGTCTGTTTTGTTCTCCTATTCATTTTTAAATAAACCTTACTGTCACAGTTTGCTGGCTCTGCAATTGTTTTTCTGTTTCAAGGACTTTTTTGGAGTATATATATATATATATATATATATATATATAACTGTACTTCATTGCACTGATGAAGACTTGATAAACTTATAGCCGAAACCGGTCTGTTTTGTTCTCCTATTCATTTTTAAATAAACCTTACTGTCACAGTTTGCTGGCTCTGCAATTGTTTTTCTGTTTCAAGGACATTTTTGGAGTATATACTCCAAAAATGTCCTTGAAACAGAAAAACAATTGCAGAGCCAGCAAACTGTGACAGTAAGGTTTATTTAAAAATGAATAGGAGAACAAAACAGACCGGTTTCGGCTATAAGTTTATCAAGTCTTCATCAGTGCAATGAAGTACAGTTATATATATATACTCCAAAAAAGTCCTTGAAACAAAAATATATATGGATCTAGGACTTATGCACGAATGTGCAAAGTCCCGAATCCATAATCACTGAACATATATTAATGAAAGCACTTTCACCGACAAAGCGCTTTTGTTAATATATGTTAAAAAAAAAAAAAAGAAATCTATGTTTATGCAGCCCCCGTGCATCCCCATACCCCCCTTCTTTAATATTCTCACTCCATGACCGCACTACAGTGAGGAAAATGAAATGTTCCCTTATCCACACTATAGTGCGGTCTCACAAACAGGCATACTTGTGCGAAAGTGCTTCTTTGATGAAAAGCACTTTCACGCAAGTATGCCAAACCGAAATTAGTTTCTGTGATTTTATCTTCGGGGATCTGTATGGATCCCATATATATATATATATATATATATATATATATATATATATATATATATATATATATATATATATATAGGGTTCATGGTCTACACTCTTGTGGGAGGAGAGGCTGGACTCTGCCCTTCTGAGCTGGGAATTTCTGGTTAAAGGCTTATAGTGCCTGCATATTTGAACTGCTTCTTACTGAAATTGGTACACCTTGTTTGCTGTAGCATAAACTAGATCCAGGCCTGCTGAATCTAGCTTTGTTTGTATAACTTGAGCAGTAATCCAGGCATTCTTTAAAGTATTCAATTGTATTTATTACTGCTTGGTAGTAACCTGATTAAAGTGTAGCTATCATTCTAAGTCTTTTGGATTAAGCACTTGGGCTTCAGACCAGTTATTTTACATTAGGAAGGTTTGTGGCCTGCACTGTGGTGGCAGGACAGGTAGCTTACATCCTTCTAAGTTGGGAACTGCTGATTGAGGGCTCAGTGTCTGTTATTCTAAAAGTGTGTTAGTTCTGGTTTAAGCACTTGGGCTTCAGGCCAGTTGTTTTACATTAAGGTTCGTGGTCTGCACTCTTGTGGGAGGAGAGGCTGGACTCTGCCCTTCTGAGCTGGGAATTTCTGGTTAAAGGCTTATAGTGCCTGCATATTTGAACTGTTTCTTACTGAAATTGGTACACCTTGTTTGCGGTAGCATAGACTAGATCCAGGCCTGCTGAATCTAGCTTTGTTTGTATGCTTGTTGTTTGTTTGCTTGTTATTTCCCTGAAACACTAATTCCACCTAAAACGTGGCTTTTCAGCGCTTCTGTGGATCCCTAGTGATATCTGCATTGCTTACTGTACTTATTTCCTTGTTTCACTTGAAAGAAAGTTACTGTTTGTCATTTTTGCATTTAAGTTACCTGTAACACATTGCATTTAAGTTACCTGGCACTTGCTCACTAAGTCAGCACTAAAAATTAAAAGCACTACACCCTCACAAACTCCCCTTGAGTACCTTGTTCCCCATTGGCCCTTTTTTCAATTATAAAGGAATTCCCAATACTATTCTAGCATGTCCAAAGGTCAGTTGTCAATCTCCTCTCCGGTCCAGCTGGTGAATCTGGGAATCTTGAGGCAATGTTACAACTGCCTCATGTACACAGACAACCCTCTCCTCCTCCCAACAAATTCCAACACATGTGAGAGATGCAACCATATAGCCAAACTGGAGGCTAAGCTCTCTCAACTCAGTACTGGTGTAACCAGTCAGGAGGAGAAGGAAACCACACTCACTACAATTCCAGTCTCACATAGACCTACCACGACAGCAAACCAAACACATAAACACACAAAAACATACTCGGAGGCTCTAAATAAAAATCTGCCTAAGCAGCAGAGACCTCCAAAGCAGACACCCAAGCAACCGCTACCCCAAAACAAAACACGTGCAACACATAGCTCACAAAGGCAGTGTGCCGAACAGTCACAGCCCTTAAGGCTAAACAACACACCTGATACACTTGTAATAGGTGACTCTATCATCAGGCACACTGATGTCCCGCTCACCAGGCTGAACAAGGAGAAGGTCACGGTGAGCTGCCTGTCGGGCGCTAGGATCTGCCACATAACACACGCACTCGGGTCACTCCAAGGCAAGTACAAATATGACTCAGTCATTGTCCATGCTGGTATGAATGACCTGAGACGTACCTCCCTGGACTACATGAAAAGAGACATAGAGGAGCTCTCTGAGCATGTAGCCCAGGCCAGTATGACCCTGACCTTGAGTAGCATCTTACCCTCACCAAGAATGATGCCACAATATGAAGACAAGATGATCAATTTCAACAATTGGCTTAAGTATTGGTGCCATTCAAAGGGGTTCCAATCCCTGTCAGCCTGAGATGACATGCTCGACAAGCCATGATGCTTCGCTAGGGACGGCTTGCACCTGTCACCCCTGGGCTTTCGGATATTGGCAAAGGCTCTTGCTACACCCATAGTGCCCTTTTTAGGCAAGGCTCAAAAGACAAACCCACCTCCATAGGTATCACAAGGAATAAGAAACTAAGAGTAATGCTACTCAACGCCAGAAGTCTAAACCTCAAGATGCACGCACTCGAAACTCTCCTTAGCATGGAGAACATTGATATCTGTGCAGTAACAGAAACCTGGTTCAAGGCTCGCGAGAGCACCCCAGCACTACCAGGTTATACCTCATACCATGCTTTTCGGCCCCAAAACTTGGACCGAACCTAAAAAGGAGGGGGAGTATCAATATTCATCAAAAATACCCGCACCTCCAGGTTGGTGGCACAGCATGAAGCATCAGAGACTATCCATGTGCAACTAACAGTGGGTAAAACTGCCTTCCAGTTTATAGCCTGCTACAGACCACCCTCCCAAACCCAGGAACCCCACTCGGCCTTCCTGAAAACACTGGAAAATATGAAGGTCTCTCCAAACACCATTATATTGGGCGACTTCAACTACCCAAACATAGACTGGGAGCATTACTCTAGCTCCAACACCCTAGCCCAAAGGTTCCTAGAATTTATAAACTCAAATGCTATGGAACAACTTGTTACCACTCCCACGAGGGGAAAACATACTGGACCTGATCATCACCAACATGGGGACTCTATGCTCCAGACAAAAGTGCAAGTTATTAAGTGTATCCCTCACTGGTAAGATCAGACCATAAACTAATCTCACTGGATGTTCACATCCCGACCCCACCCCCTGCCCAGAAAACCACAGTGAAAAACTTCTCTAAAGCAAATTTCACACTCCTGAAAACCGAGGTGGAATCCTTCAAAGCTCCAGGGCCTGTGGAAAATACGGCCCAGACCGCAGAATCCTTTATAAATGCATTCTATGAACACCTTCAGGAATGCATGGATCATGCAATCCCAAATAAAACCAAGACTCAATCCTCCAAAGGCAGACGTCCTGTCTGGTGGACCCCAGCCATAAACAAACTATACAATAGAAGGAGGAAGCTACTACATGATAGAGCAAAATCACAAAAAGGGAAGGCATCTCTGATCAGTATTAGCAAAAAAACTACGGGCACTCATAAAATCGTCTAAGGCCAGCTTCGAGAGAAAAATTGCACAGGACACTAAGGATAATCACAAGGCTTTCTTTAGTTATGTTAGGAACCTGGGTGGGAATTCCCAGATATGCTCAGAATTTGTCCAAAATGAGAAAAAATACACTGAACCCCCAGACATTGCCAACATCCTAGCTGACAGGTTCAGCACAAACTTCTCCCACCCCTCACCAAAAGGGCGAATATCTATCCCAGCAGAGTGCTGCCCCCCTGACATCTCAGATGCTCAGGTAAGAGCCGCCCTCTCCAAAGCAAAAAACACAGCATCAATGGGACCAGACGGTGTCCCGGCTGCCCTACATGAACTCCAAGAAGAGCTAAACCCAAACATAAAACTACTGTTCAATCTCAGCCTTACTACAGGATATGTACCCAAAGAGTGGCGTACAGCAACAGTGGTCCCTCTCCACAAAGGTGGTGCCTCAACGGAACCTGGAAACTATCGGCCCATAAGCCTGACTAGCTTGGTCTGCAAAGCTATGGAAAGGATCATCATGGACCTCATAAATAAAGATATTGGGGACTTACAGACACTGGATCCTACCCAGTTCGGCTTTGCTAGGGGCAGATCCTGCCTCTTAAACCTGGTCGATTTCTTTGAAACAGTCACCAAGGCCATTGACGAGGGGAAGGTAGTCCACACAGCCTAACTGGACCTCGCAAAAGCCTTCGAAACAATACCCCCTCGGGCATTATAGATAAGCTCACCAGCTTAAATATAAACCCCTATGTCACTAGATGGGTTGCAAACTGGCTCAAGGACAGAACCCACATGGTTATAATTGCTGGAGCCATGTCAGACTACAAACCAGTTACAAGTGGCATCCCACAAGGCTAAGTCCTGGGACCTCTCTTGTTCGGTATATATTTCTCGGAGGTACAGGCAAACACGGAAGGACTGTGGCTGACCAAGTTCACAGATAACGGCAAACTGGGTGCCATAATCGACTCTCCAGCCAACACAAGCATCCTCCAAAAGGGCCTCATAGAAACAGACAACTGGTGCCAGAGCCATGGCCTCAAGCTAAACACCAAAAAGTGTATAGTCATCCCCTTTGGCAAAAACAAAGTGCCCACAAATTACCACATAGGTGGTAATCCATTAAGTACAGAAGAAGTAATTAGGGACCTGGGGACCCAAGTTGATAGCAATCTCTCATTTCACAACCACGTGGCCAAAGTGGTTAGAAAAACATTTTATATAGCTCACCTAATCATGAAGGGATTCACATCTAGATCAGGGGAGGTCATCGTGCCTCTTTACTCATCCCTCATCAGGCCCATAATTGAGTACAATGCCCCTTTTGGGATGTACCTTACCAGACACCTGCAGCAACTGGAAAGACCCCAAAAGTACATCACCAAGAGGATCAAAGGGCTCAAACAGATGCCATATGCTGCCGTTTAAAAGAAACTCCAGCTCTACTCAGTGGCATACCGCCTGCTCAGAGGCGATCTGTGCCTGACGTATAAAGCCATGTCCAACCCGAAATTAATGGACATGCTGCACCTCAGAAAATCCAAATCCCATCGAGCTATGCACTCGAGAGACTTGAATCTCAGCACTGAAATAAATAGGACATACTGGAGGGACAGATTCATAACCCAGAGGCTCCCTTCACTCTGGAATAAAATCCCAGTCCAGGTTAGGCAGAGTCCCTCATTGACTCTCTTCAAGAGGAATCTTGATGAGTGGATGGGAGATCATAGGTTTACTGAAATTGTAGAAAAACAAACTGCTGATCCAAAGATAACTACGAACAAACGTCCACTGGAAACAATGTAGGAAAATTCTGTTTAATAATACAGTAAAGGTTATAAGTAAATAATACAGATCATAGGTTTACCCCGGGTATCACTTCTGTGTCACTGTTAGACAGAGGCACAGTATACTAACCTCGAAAAAGGGCATAGCAAAATTAATTTAAAATGGGTGGCGAAAGCCAAACACACTCTGGCTAGGCTTATAAATGCCCTAGGGCAGATAGCCTAGTATGAACCTATGAACCTATATACACACGCACACACACACACACACACACACACACACACACATATATATATATATATATATATATATATATATATATATATATATATATATATATATGATTCATGGATGAATGATCATACCTACTTAATGTCAGCTTTACCATTCTAGCTTTAAGGAGTTCAAAACTATATAAAATTGAACAACTTAAACACTGAACCTACAAAATTTTCTGAAAGAAAAACTATTTCCTCTCCTGATTTTCACACTAAAACCTCCCATAAGACTATCATCACATTTGTATGAAAAATTGCAGTGTTATTGGAAGGATTTTTTTAAGGTAAGGTTTAGAGTAAGGGTTGGGGGAAGGGGCAGGTTTAGGGTTAGCACCCATTATTAAGGTGGGCAGGGGCGCTTTGCTGAATGAGAAAGCCAAAGCTAGAATCAGATAGGATGCAACCAACTGGCTTATAGTGTTGGGGATAGTGTTTACAAACTAGTGGTGTGACCACTCCTGTATGATACATAAACCTGGGCAGTGAAGGCACAGCAGTTGAGGAAGCTAGACATGATGGAGATGAAGTGCCTGAGAAAGGTAGTAGGATGCACACTGTGAGACAGCTGATGAAATGAGGACATCAGAGCAGAGCCAAAGGAACTCCATTTGCAGAGAAGGTCATATAGAACAATTATGGTGTTTCAGGCACATATACAAGAAAGCAGAAGACAGTCTTATGAAGGAGATTTGGGACAGACAAGAGGACGGCAGGTGGAAATGAGGGCATTTAGCAAAGAAATTGATTGATTGTTTGTGAGAAGACGTGCGACAATTAGGCATGACTGTTGAGTAAGGTAGGAGAGTGGCACTGAACTGAGTGAGATGGCAACACTTGACTCAACACCCTGACTCATTGTAGAAAATAAGAAAAAGGGTGATGATGAGCAGTGATGCCATTTCACAAGAGTGGCTTCTCCACTGACCCCAGGAGTAATGACTCTTATTTGAAAAGCCATGGAATGTATTATAATTCACCTAATAAAGTAGGATATTAAAATCCTAATCAGGCTAGACCATCATCTCAGGCTGTGGCCAAGGCATTTGACACCATCCCTCATGGTAGCATACTTAATAAGCTTAACTTGCAAATACATCTATATGTGGTGAGATGGATAGCGAATTGATTAAAATTCAGAACCCATATGATGAGGGTAGCAGGTGTCTCATCAGAATATGAAGGTGATTACTGGTGCCCCACAGGGTAAGTGCATGGACTTCATTTGTTTGGAATTTACTTTTCTGACCATTATACCATGTACCAAGACCTCTGGGTAACAGACAGCAATAGACAGAGGGTCATTGCCAAGTGTCTCTGTGATGCCCAAGCCCTTAAGATAGACCTTACACTTATAAATACCTGGTACACTATAAAGGGCACTCAAATCCAGTGCTAACAAGTGCTATATTTTCACATTTTCATAAATAATCCCTGCCAAGTTATGCGACATTGACGGCAACCCACTCCAAAGTGAGAATTTTGTTAAAGATCTTGGAACTTGTGTTGATAATTCCCTATCCTTTGATTATCATTTAACAACAGTAGTAAGAATGTACCTGTGTTAACACAGTTACATTTTCATCAGTGAATAAATAAAATATGGTGGAAAGATATGTTCATTTTGCAACACCTTCCCCACATCTGGAATAGATTACCACTGCAAATCAAGCCATGGAATGCATTATCTTCCTTCATATGGCAACTGGATGATTAGATCGATATTCACAAATCCATCTCTGGCTTGACTGGTCTAGTCCTCCTCAAAAAAGGAGGTATGGTCCACAGGTAAATATTGGTGAGGAGGAAATAGCCTCGAGTCAGTTGCCTTGTATTTCCTGTGATCCTATGACCCTATGATCCTACAAGGCTGACTTTCTCAGTCATTTAGCTAAAATAGTAAGGCATTTTTCAGGACTTTATAAATGTCCACAAACTATGACAGGAGTGGTGGAGTGTATTATAGATAGATAGATAGATAGATAGATAGATAGATAGACAGACAGACAGACTGATTGATTGATTGTGAGCTTACCAGCATTTTTGCAGTTTTGCTACCTACCAAGTTCAAGGAAGCACCGGAAGCAGTAGTTATAAAAATACACACTGTATTCTGTACATCCATAAGGGATTAAAAATAAAAAAAAGCTCACTTGGCTTTTAAAACAAAGAAAAACAGTGCCCTCAATGTTTTGTGTGGCACAAATACAGTGTTTATAACCCTTCCAGCAGTGCATAGTCCAAGGCTGCAGGTTTCTCTTACACCCTAATTCCAACTCAGACTTGAATATAATTACACCAGATACAGTCTGTACATGGTCTGACTGCTTGCATACCTTATGGGTCTTAAGGTGAGCTTCTGCTTAGCTGCTTCTGAAGATCTAACTTCCTGAAATCTTTGAATGGGTGTTCTCCTTTTATACAATAATTGGCAATTAAAAACTCATTAATAGCTAGTACATGGGGGGTCCTGACTAACTTTTTGCAAGAACATTCCTAAACAGCAGTTGCTTTGCCCTGCACTTAAACACACACTATCTTTTTTCTGACCTCAAAGTGTTACAACTACATCCTTCTCAGCACAAAACCATGGGTTTTGGACTCATTCTAATGAGCTGTAGGACTTGAACAATGAATCTGGATTCAGGTATGTTAGTTCAGGCCTGGGGATCCCTGTAAACTGGAAGGGTTGCAGAGATAATGCCTGCAGTCTGAACTTGATACAACCATCTATCTGTTTACTTAACTACAGTAGAGGGGCATTGCAGGCCACTAATTGGAAATTCCTACCCAGTAAATAATACTCAAAGAATAGAAGGCCCACTTTGTGGCTAGACAGTGTCTGTATGGCTGAATTTCTTGAGACAGCACTGCTTCCAAACACACATCCGATGAGTCTGTAAATAGGGTCAGTATGTAGAGTAAATTCTTTGGTAAAATCAAGAGTTTAGACACTGGTAATGAGCATGGGACCTATTTCAGTTCATTACATGCTCTTTCTGCCCCAGAGGGCATTACACCTTGACAGGAACTTTCTATTTTGTGATATCTCTCAAAGACAAGCAATAATTACAAAATGTCTAATAGTACATAGCCAGTCCAAGAAAAACCTCCACCTATCTTCAGTGGAGGGTAGAAGCTAGTTTTTATGACCTTTATTTTTCTAGTTGTGGATTTATCACTCTTTTTCCTATAACATATCTTAAAGGCATGTCTTCCACCATGCCTAATTTACTTTTGTTAGCATGAGCAGTCAAGCTAGCATGTGTTTTAGAGTTTATCACAACCTGCACTTTTGATAAGTGAAACACCCATTTCTTGGAATGAGTGACCACATCATGCCACTGCATGTCAAATGTGAGTTTTTAATATTTTATCCATAAGCCTTTGAAAGGCAGCTGGAACAACATGTCGACCAAGTGGTATCACATTGTACCAAAACAGACTGTCAGCAGGGTTTACAAAGGCTGCTTTTTCAGTGGCAGATGGAAACTTGATATCAGTCAGTGTCCTCTTATCATGTTTACTGTTTTCTGGCATTTTCTAGGGTATCTTCATATTCGGCAGTTCTTGGCATGGGGATAGCTATCAGACTTTGAAATGCTCTTAGGTTCCCTAAAGTAATTACAGGATAGAATCCTTCCATTGGGTTTAAGAACTAGCACAATTTACGCTGCTCCATTCACTTTGTGACTTTTCCGATATGCCTGTCTTAAGTGTCTTCTGAACATCTTCTCTTAATAACTGTTTTTGAGACTCTGGCATGCTCTAAGGTTGCAGTCCAGCCTTCTTTCCAGGTGATATCTCTATCTTCTGTTCTATCGATTTAGTTCTGTCAGAGCTGTCCAAAGATATTTTATTTCGTAAGATAAATTCTCTTGTTTCCTGCTTTTTACTCTTGTCAAAAAGTCTTGTAACTGCACTTCTGGCAGATATTCTCTTATTTATCCTTTATGAATTCTGTCGTGTATATTCACTGCAGAAGTTTCTGTTTCGTTCCATGACTTCACACATTTATTGAATCCTTCTCCTTCCTGACAGTCTATCTTTGTATTTCACTGTATTTATTGTTTCAGTCACCTTAAGTGCCCTTACCATTTAGTAAAAAGTTACCTGATCTCTCCGGTTAAATTCTCTAAGTTTTTACCATAAACTCCTTGTTGCATCCCCTGGGCTCTCTGCATGCTCTCTTATACTAAGGGCATAACTAGCTTTATTCTATCCTGCAAACTAACAACTGTTCTCACAATTTTAAATGGTGTCTCCTCTTTTTCTTAAGTTTTCTTAATAATGTCAAGGGTTTGGTTGTGATGCCTGCTGTACAAATGTTCAACAAATAAACAAGAAATCATTATACCGAGTTTTTGCCATGTATCAAACCTCTGTACTAATATAGACTGTTGACTGCACATTAATCTCTTCAACCATTTGACTTTAAAACATTTACTTGATTGATGCTATACCTTTCACAGTGTATATTTTATTTATTGTGTATGTATATATATTGTGTATGTATATGTACATATATATATATATATATATATATATATATATATATATATCTATATAATGAGGTACATGATAAAAGAAATACAAAAAATAGCAAAGTGTACATACATGAGAGAAAAAGCTTATGTAAGCATAATTTATACACAGAACAATGTACATAGTTTGCATGGGTATATACAGTGTGGAACATTCATTAGAAATAGACACAGGGTTGTATGTAATAGAGAAATTTATTTTATTTATTTGTTTTAGCATTTGTTTCCTGGGATAGTCGGACTGAGATAATTAGCATACCCCTTTTCAGTGGAGGCTTGGGAAGAAAAGCTCCAACACACAGATACAATTTAAAAATTTACAACCATTTGTAGATTTTCATATGAATACAAGAACGAAATATAAACATGTTGGATTTGATACAACATATGGCATTGACAACGGAGAAGAAAAACAAGCAATTACATCTGCATTAAATGCAGTGACGGATTGAAAACATTGCAAATGTTTTTATAAAGTCTGTTTAGAGAAGGTGATGTAGGAAAGATAATTTTATTAGAATGGATAACATTAAAGATAGATGGAAAATGTTCTGGTAGTATGTGCAAAGGCTATGTGGACAACAGATAATTGGTTATTAGGTATATATTATAGCGAATCAGAGCACAGAAGAAAGATGAAAAGATGGAAGGAAGGTAGTGGGGTGGGTGTAGAGACAGACAAATTGTAGCTAAGTTAGTAATGAGAAGAACATAGCCAAGTTTGGCAGAAATGTTCTTTAAGAAGAATTTTAAAACTAGCAAGATTTGACATAAGCCTTAAATGGATAGTGATTGCATTCCATTATTTTGAGACATGGTTAGAATAGAGTGAATCTCCTGCTGAGTGTTTAGACTTGGTAGTTAGAATGAGTGATTGTGAAGTGGATTGGAGTGCTAATATTGGTGAGTAATTTGATAAAGTGTTTTGAAATGCTGGACAGTTAGGTTGATAAAGTAGGGTATGAGTTGTCATTAGTTGGGAATATGTTAGGCGATTTAATAATTCCAGCCATTATAATTTTTTTAGTGCATCACAATGATGAGAATAGGATGGAAGATTAACAGCAAATTTTGCAAGTTTGTTATAATGTGAGCTTAGATTTGATAATAGGTTACAGTTAAAGTTAGTAAGTATGGGGGAAGCATATAGTAGTGAGGGTAGAAGGTTAGTAGTTAAGTTTTTCTTGTATTATTTGTACGATATTTGGTTCTGTATAACTTCCCAGAGTTTTTGGTGTTTTCTTTTTTTTATTACATGAGCTATATGGTGGTCATATTTGAGGTTATCATCTATTATAACATCGAGCAGTTTGGTTTTGGAAACTACTTCAAGAGGAGTGTTGTTATTAGAGGGGATGAAAAATGTTTAAGTTCCAAGCTACTTTTAGATGTGAAGAGCCTGAATTTTGTTTTGTTACGGTTGAGAAGAAGCTACGAGTTAGATAGCCAAGTTTTAACAGAGGAGAAAGAGTCCTGTGTAATGTTTTGTAATAGAATGCAGCCATTTGCGTATTGAATACTTTTTAGACATGTATTGTAAAGAGTTGTTATAGCTATCGAATAATAAAGGACCAAAGTGTGGAACTCTGTGGTACCCCTATAATTACAGGAAGGAAGGATGAGTTTGACTGATGCCACTTGAGTGCTTGTCTGTCTGAGAGATAGTTATGAAACCAGGCTATTATCAGTTGACAGAGGTGAAGTGTGATGAGTTCAGTAACTAGCTGATGTGGAGTGGTGTTGAATGCTTTAGACAAGTCTAGGAAAATGGATGAAACATATTGGCTTTTATTCCTTTTCTTGAGGTCAAATTATTTGTTCACAATGTTGGTAAAGGTAAGAAGGGCAGTTTTGGTACTGTGTTTAGGTTACAAGCTATGCTGTTATTTTTGATGACATTGTTAGAGTTAAGGTGATTCATAATCTGGGTATGTATAATCTTTCAAAGATCTTGGCCAGTGAGGAAAGAATGGCTGTTGGTTGATAGTTAGAAAAATTGGTGGAAGTACCATCTATCTCTATTATAAGATAATTTCCAGATGTTAGGGACTGTACTTTCATTTAAGGAGTGATTACTGAGAATGGTAATGGGATATGCCAGTGCATTTCATAGGTAGGTACCAGGCTATCGGCCCAAGGGCCTAAGTAAGCCTAGCCAACAAGGTTTCCTGGCTTACGCCACCCAAGAAAGTTAAATTCCTGTGCCCCTGTCGAGCAGAGCCACAGAAGTAATCCCAGGGTGTATTTCCTATTTCTCATCCACTCATCAAGATTTTTCTTGAAGAGTGCTAATGAGGAACTTTGCTTGACATAGATGGGTAGCTTGTTCCAGAGTATAGGAAGTCTCTGGGACAGGAATCTATCCCTCCAGCATGTCCTGTTTATTGTAGTGACACAGTTTAGGTCCCTAGAGCATGTAGCTCGGAAGGATTGGGATTTCTTAAGGTGTAGCATGTCCAATAGCTCTGGGTTTAACATAGCTTTATATGTTAGGCAGAGATCTCCTCGAAGTAGGCGATAGTATAGGGCAGCTGTTTGAGGCCAGTAATCCTCTTTGTGAGGCACTTCTGTGGCCTTTCCAGCTGCTGCAGATGTATTGTGAGGTGCATTCCAAAAGGGGCTTTGTACTCTGTAATGGGTCTAATGAGTGCCGAGTAGAGGGGAACAATGACCTCTTTTTTCATGGATGAGAGAACCCTTTTGTGATGAGGTGTGCCACATAGAAGGATTTCCTGACTACTCTGGAGATGTGGTTATCAAAGGAGAGACTACTGTCCACCTGGGTCCCAAGGTCTCTCAACATACATTCAGCGTTAAGTAGACTGCCGTTTTTGTGGTAGTTCATGGGTACAGAGTTTTTACCAAAGGGGATGACAATGCACTTTTTGGCATTGAGCTTGAGACCATGCCTCTAACACCAGGCATCTGTCTCAGTGAGGCCCTTCTGTAGGATGTCCACATCATTTGGGGACTTGACTATGGCTCCTAGTTTGCAGTCATCTGTGAACTTCATTAGCCAGAGGCCTTCTGTGTTAGTCTGTACTTCAGAGAAATAGATACAAAATAGGAGAGGTCCCAGGACTGAACCCTGTGGTATTCCACTTGTCACTGGTTTGAAGTCATATTTGGAGTCTGCAACTTTTACAGTGTGGGTTCTGTCAGTGAGCCAGTTGGCAACCCATCTTGTGATATAAGGATTTATACCTAGTTTAGTGAGTTTAGCTATAATTCCAGAATGGGGGATGGTGTCGAAAGCCTTGGCGGGGTTAAGATAGGCTGTGTGCACCACCTTACCCTCGTCTATGGCTTTGGTGACTGCCTTAAAGAAGTCAATCAGGTTCAGAAGGCATGATCTGCCTTTCAAAAACCCAAACTGGGTGGGGTCCAGAGTTTGGAGGTTACCAATGTCTTTGTTTATGAGTTCCATGATGATACGTTCCATGGCCTTGCAGACCAGGCTAGTCAGGCTAATAGGGCGATAGTTCCCAGGATCAGTGGTGGCTCCCCCTTTGTGGAGTGGGATAACTGTTGCTGTGCATGATTCAGTGGGCACAAAGCCTGACATGAGATTATGATTGAACATGGTGCTTAGGTGTGGAGTCAGTTCGTTCTGAAGTTCATGTAATATGCAGCCTGGGATGTTGTCCCGTCCCGTGGATGCTGTGTTTTTGGTTTTAGAGAGTGCAGCTTTTACCTGCATAGATGTGATTACAGGGACTCTGCATTCTTCCAGTATAGGTATGGACCCTTTAGGCATGAGAGGGGGTAAAGTTAGCACTGAACCTATCTTCCAGGATGTTGGCAATATCAGTTGGTTCTGTAATTTTCGTGCCGTTGTGCTGTAACTCAGGGCAGATCTGGGTGTTGCCATTGAGATTCTTGACATAGCTATAGAATGCTTTGTGGTTGCCCTTAGAATCAGTGACAATTTTGTTTTTGTAGCTAGGTTTGGAGGATCTTATAAGGGATCTCAGCTTCTTACTGAGGCTGACCAGGGAGCTCCTCCACTCATGGGATTTTACTCTCTTTTGCAGCAGTTTATTCCTTCTGTTATAGAGTTTGTTTATGGCAGGGGACCACCAGACTGGCTTCCTTTTTGTTGGAGGATAGCATCTTAGTTCTGTTTGGGATAGCATGATCCATGGACTCATGTAAGTGCTTATAGAGTGCATTTGTGTAGGATTCAGCAGTCATAACTGCATTGTCCATTTGCATGGGTGTCATGAATTTTGCCACTTCTGTCTTAAGAAGCATGAAGTTAGCTTTGGAGAAAATTTTTACCGTGGTTCTCTTAATGGTAGGTGGGGGCGGGATGTGGATATCTCGGGTGATTAGCTTATGGTCGGATCTGACCAATGAAAAGTTGATTTCAGGTATGGAACACCGGTCACTCATGCTGGTAATGATTAGGTCTAGGATATTGTTGCCCCTGGTGGGGGTGTGGATAAGTTGATCCAGTGCATTGGAATTTATGAATTCCAGAAAGTGTTGCATGAAGGAGTTGGTACATGAGTAGTTTTCCCAGTTAATGTTGAGGTAGTTGAAATTGCCCATTATTAGGGTGTTTGGTTGAACCCTAATATTTTCCAGTAAATCAAGAAAAGAGGAGTGGGACTCCTGGGCCATGGTGGGGACCTGCAGAAAGTACAATTTGGATTTCAGTTCTGCCCAGAGTTAGTTGCACTTGGATAACCTCAGATGCGTTATGCTGCGCAACTAGCCTAGAGGTGTGGATATCCTTAATGAATATGGACACACCTCTGCCTTTGGTGTTCTGGTCCAGGTTAGATGGCTGAAAAGTGTGGTATGAGTTATAGCCTGGTAATGCAGGGGTGCTCTCTACAGCCTTGAACTGGGTCTCTGTCACTGCACAGATATTGATGTTCTCCATTTTAAGGAGTGCCTCGAGTGAGTGCATTTTGAGATTTAGACTTCTAGCATTGAGTAGCATTACCCTCAGTTTTTGCTTTCCTGATCCTGTTACGGTGGTAAATTTGTCATTTAAACCTTGCCTAAAAAAGGCACTGTAGGGGCTGCAAGAGCCTTAGCCAGTGTCTGGAATCTCAGGCAGACAGATACTGGATCTCCTTAAAATGACACCAGAAGCTTAACTTAGCCAATTGTTGAAGTCAATCATTTTGACCTTGTACTGTTGTATCATTCTGGGTGACGGCAGGATGCTATTCAGGGCTAGGGTCATACCTGCCTGGGCTACAAGATTGGAGAGCTCTTCCATGTCTCCTTTCATGTAGTCCAGGGAGGTACATCTCAGGTCATTCACACCAACATGGACAATGACAGAGTCATATTTGTACTTGTTGTGGAGTGACCTGAGTGCATGGGTTATGTGGCGGATCCTGCACTGGATCAACTTATCCACACCCCCACCAGGGGCAACAATATCCTAGACCTAATCATTACCAGCATGACCTGACAGGCAGCTGACAGTAACCTTCTCCTTGTTTAGCCTGGTGAATGGGACATCAGTGTGCCTGACTATAGAGTCACCTATGGTTAGTGTGTTGGGTACATTGGTTTGTCTTATGGGCTGTGGTTTTTTGGCACACTGAATCTGTGGGCTATGTGTCATTTGGGTTGTGTTGGAGGTGGAGGTTGCTTGCATTTCTGCTTTGGAGGTCTCTGTTGCTTTAGCAGATTATTATTGAGAGCCTCTGCGAATGTTTTTGTGTTGCTATGTGTGGGTTTTGGTGGTGTAGGTTTAGTGGGACTATGTGATGGGTGTGGGTGTGGGTGTGGTGTGGTGTAAGTGTTTACCTTCTCCTCCTGACTGTCAAGTTCAGTCTTGGTTGGAGAGAGCTTTACCTCCAGTTTGGCTATATAAGTGCATCTCTCACAGGTTGTGATGTTGGATGGTAGGAGGAGAGGGTTATCTGTGTACATGAGGCAATTGCTGCATTGCCTCAAGATGCCCAGATTCATCAGATAGACAGGAGAGAGCACTGGGAGCTGACCCTTGGACATGCCTGAAGAAAAAACTAATTTTCTCTAGACAAGTGAGGAAAGTGAGTATAAGAGCTGTTTTTCTCTAAGCAAGTGATGAACGTAAGTGCAAAAACTGTTTTCCTGTAGGTAAAGAGAAAGGTTGAGTGCTGTAGTCATTTGTAGCTTATTTAGTTCTAACAACAGGTTCTGAACAAGTACTGAGCACGAATAAGCAAATTCAAGTGCTAAAACTAAGAATCTGTACTTGGATCTTGTGGTAGATAGGCTACCTAGTGCTTACCACTCCCACTGATAAGCTAGAATGCTTCCCTCCAACACAGAAAGACTTAGGGTCTCAGAAGCTTACAAACAGTCCTGGATACAGCAAATATGTATCTGGACTAGACTAGTTACAGGAATGATGGTAAACAAGTGCAAATGTGGGCTTTTAAACCAGAAAGTTGAAAGAGATGGAAAAACTGCCCAAACGGCCAACAAACTACAATTTCTGGGCCAGAAACCACTCTTGTGGTAGATAGGCTACCTAGTGCTTACCACTCCCACTGATAAGCTAGAAGGCTTCCCTCCAACACATAAAGGCTTGGGGGGGGGCTCAGAAGCTTACAAGCAGTCCTGGATACTGCATATCTGTATCCAGACT
Source organism: Protopterus annectens (assembly GCF_019279795.1). Lineage (NCBI taxonomy): Eukaryota > Metazoa > Chordata > Ceratodontiformes > Protopteridae > Protopterus > Protopterus annectens. The sequence goes on along the minus strand of NC_056751.1, from coordinate 329,654,251 downwards.
AGACTAGTTATAGGAAAGGTGGGAAATGAGTGCAAACATAGGCTTTTAAACCAGAAGGTTGAAAGAGATGGAATAACTACCCAAACGGCTAATAAACTACAATTTCTGAGCCAGAAACCACTCTTGTGGTAGATAGGCTACCTAGTGCTTACCACTCCCACTGGTAAGCTAGAAGGCTTCCCTCCAACACAGAAAGGCTTGGGGGGCTCAGAAGCTTACAAACAGTCCTGGATACAGCAAATCTGTATCTGGACTAGACTAGTTACAGGAAATATGGGAAACAAGCACAAATGCAAGCTTTTAAAGCAGTAAGTTGAAAGAGATGGAAAAACTGCCAAACAGCCAATAAACTACAATGTCTGCACCAGAAACTATTCTTGTGGTAGATAGG